>NC_141111.1:14570185-14770185 GCF_041138505.1 Cibotium barometz | reverse complement strand
AATTGAACTTATTGTTAGAGGGAAAAGCTAGTCGATGGTTCATCACATTAATGCCGGTGATCAAGACCAACTTCAAAACCTTGAAATTAGCCTTTATACATGGCTTTTCCAGACAAGGTGATCGGTGAAGTGCAGTAACAGAACTCTATTCAATTGAACGTCAACCCAATGAATCCATTAGAGATTTTATCCTTCGGATAAAACTCTTGGACTCACGATGTGAGTCGTGGAAAAAATTAAACAATGTTCAATTGAGGAGATGTTTCATGATGGGCTTAAAGAATAACAGCTTACACAACTTGATGATTGTAACCAATCCGAAAACATTCGATCAATGTTGCAAAGAAGCAATACGTTTAGATGACAACATGCTAGAAGATGATCATGCTACGAGGTGTTCCTCATCTAAACTAAGTGAAACAATGGCAAAAGAAAGATCGATCTCAGAATCGACATTCCCAAAATTTTATGCAGCCTTGCTTAAAAGAGTACAGCAGTCATCTATAAAACAGGATGAAAACCTTCAAAATCAAACATCCTTAATGCCTATAAAAGTGAGGAGCGAGATGCTTTGTGTTGAATGCAATCAATACGACCATCCCAATCCTCATTGTGCATACAAGGCACTTGTTCTTCTATACTGCACATATTGTAAAACCTTTGACCATGATAGTAAAAAGTGTCCCGCTTTATCCACAATGGACTCAAAACCTCCATCTCCCGTGCACCAAACAAAAACAGTCCAAAGGGTAGAAACTGCTCAAGAAAAGTAGTTAATCAGACACTTCAGTGTTTCTATTATCGTGGACCTCACAAGGTGGTAAATTGCACAGTTTGGAGTACTTCCATGCCCATAGTCACTGACACCTTGCGACCAATGTGTGAATGATGTGGCATTGATCACATGTTCCAATATTGCCCAAGACGAGTTGCTTCAATGCAACTTTTCTCACAAAATACAACTCTTAACATCTTAAGCGTACACAACGGGCAATTGTCCACAGTGCCATTGAATGTGCTTACACGTTTACAAGCCAAGGCACGACAAACAGTCCAAAAGAATATAAAAGACAATACCTCAGCATGGGTAGAAGAACATGCTTTAAAACAGAACCCAAAAGAGAAAACAAAACCTTCTAAACCCAAGAAAAACAAGGGACAAAAAACTATCGAAAAAACCAAGGTCGAATTAAAAGACAGGGAAAAGGGGTCTATATAGGACATAAACCCAAAAGGGGACATAAACACGAAAGAGCCAAAAGCTATACATGATGTAGAAGCATCCACCTCAAAGACCACCACGCGAACCACAACACCCATACGTGCGACACAGGACACAAAAACCCAAAAGAAAATTCGATCTCATCGCATGGGTAAACATAATGAAAAATTGACAAACCAAAGAAAGTTAGAAAATGAAACAAGTTCTAGTACATCACTAAGTGAGGATGAGACACATTCTTCGCTTATGACATATGCAGAACTCAAAAAAACAAGCCCAAGAGTGCATGCTTAGCATGGTTGAATGTCTTACAAGGTCACCAGTTGTGATTGAGCCTCATAATGCCAAACCTAAAACAGCAACCAAAATACAAAGCCTAGAGGAGTACCGCTTTGACTTTCAAGAGGAAGACATACTCTCTATAGAAGAGTCATTTGAAATAGACTGTACAAATTATAGGCTTCAGAAAGCACGTAAGGAATTTGATAATTCCCTTACAAGATTAAAACTGAAAGATCCCTGTCCCCACCGCGCATCGAATTTGGGGGTGCTAGCAGCGGAAGTAGCATTTCTTATGTAGGGCAGAACCTCTCACTCAGGGCCTCGCCCATGGATATCTGGACAAGAGACTAATCCCTCGGCTCTTCCAAAACCGAATCCAAAAAAAACTTCCCTCGCCCAAAAAACACGGGTGATTCCTCCAGGAAAATTTATTCTAATGTAGTCAAGAGTCTTAACTAACCAAACTGATCCGACCGAACCTATAAGTCACATGGTCAGATCAAGGAAGAGACTTGCACTTGGATCATAGAGACTTGCACTTGGATCATAGAGACCAACGCTTTTTCCTCATCAAGAGGCACAGCCGTTGATTCTTTTCCATAGAACAAGGGTTATCCGGGATTTTACTTTAACTATCGTAACATAATAGAATTGAGTCTCATTTTAGGGATCCATCAGTCCAGCCTACAATCCCATGGGTTAGCGAACCACCCAACCACTGTAGTGATAGGATCCATTAAGAATTCTTGTTATGTTTTGTTGAGATTCAAGCTCGATGTCAGTGTGAGCCAGCTATGCTATGTGCTGGCAGATTAGGTAGGAACATGTGTGAGACATAAATGACCGCGTGTCCAGTTGGTCATAGTGTGTGGACATTAGCTAGGGTTAGTAGAGTGTGGACACAACTCATTGTGTGTTGTGTGGATTATGGATTTGTGCATTATGCTTTGTGTGAGAGTGGACATGGCTTCCCTCTATGGTTAGGGTTTGCAATATACATTAGGGTTTGCTCCTGTGTGTGTCTCTCCTCCCCCTCTACCGTTCTTTCAACATGGTATCAGAGCCTTGTGCTGTTTATTAGGTTTTATGAAGAGAAGAGGGAGAAGAAGCTGTGAAGAGAAGCTGTGAAGCTTGCCATTGGAGCTGTGAAGCTTGGAGCACACCAAATACTATCAGATCTGAGAGCTTGGCCTACCGGGTAAGGTCTTCTAAACATCCTTGAGCGGATTGCAGGTGATACAGGCAAAAACAAAGCAAATCAAAGCAAAGAAAAATTTTGGTTTTTGGAAGCTTTCCATTAAAGCTTGGGAACATTGATGTATGGTGGAAATACATGTAAATCTGGCAAAAGACATATGTATTTGACAAAGAGGGATGTATTGGCAACCCATGTGCAAGCCTTGAACAAATTTTGGAGCAATTTGAATGCATTTCAAAGTGTGAAAAACTCTGGTTTTTGAGCTCTCACAAAACAGAGAAAAAGGAGTCAAAAATTGAAGCATTTGGAGTGTGTTTTTGGTAAAAATTCAACCATTGGTGGATTTCACACATACCCAAGTGTGTTGGGGACTTGTTTAGCTCATCAATCAGCAATCTAATCACTCCCAAAGGCCTCATTTGCAGGCGGCGCAGCCAGAACAGAGGAAACAGAGCAGTTTTTGGTCATTTTGCCTACGAGGAGATCAAATTCTTATTGTGTACTTGGTTTTTTTCCACAATTGCTTTAGCAATTGGATGCTATACACTTTGGAGAAGAGGGCTATGTGATTTGTTTGGTCAATTATGCCTAATTGAGCTCGGAATGAGATGATTAAAACAGGCTGTCCATTGGTTGCAGAGAAACAGAGCATTTTTAATTGAGCAATTAATCTTTGGTCTTTTACAATTGGACAAATTCCTCTTACATGGAGTTGATGGACACTAATGCTAAGCTAATGAATGCCTGGTTGCTCAATTTGGACAAATATTGAAGGAATTAGAGCAAATTTTCTACTGTTTTTTTTTTGATTTTTTTGGTTTTTCCAAAAACAGAGAAAGGGGTTTTCAATGTACACATGTCAGATGGTGTTGATACTCTACATTGAGGTTGTTTAGGTGTCAATTCAAGTTGCTCATACTTGATTGCACCATTACATTGTGATTTGGAGCCTTGGAAGGCGTGTCAAAGCAGGGTATCCCGGACTGCATGAGACAGTTCATCTTGGACGCATATATAGGTTGATTTTCTACATCAAATTTGGAGTTTGTTGGCTACTTTGGAGTATCTGGAACATTCATTGGAGTGTGGGTGAGCTGAAGAAGGCTCATTTACAGATTTGAAGTGTGCGGAAGGTGTACGCATTGAGCAACATGTCGGATAATCCAGTTCAGATTGTTGGTGAAAAGCTGGATAGGAAGAACTTCTAGGCATGGAAGTATAGCATAAAGAGTTTCTTGAAAGGAAAAGGATTTTAGAGTCTCATTACAGGTGCTGAGCCAGAGCCTGAGCTACCTCGACAACCTACACAGCAGCAGCTTATTGCTCATAAGCAATGGTCAGAGAGAGCATTCAAAGTGCTCCATTATTTGTCTATATGTATATCTGATGCTATGCTAATACACATACAGGATGCTGAGAATCCCAAAGATGCATGGGATACTTTGGTCAAGATGTTTGATACAGATACAAGTGCTCGCAAGTCTCAATTGCGACAGCAGCAGCAGATACATAATGTGAAAAGGAATAAAAGGAGCATACATGATTATGTGCAAGAAATCAAGAAGTTTGCAGATGCATTGGCCACAATAAATGCCCCCATGCCTGATGATGATTTGGTGGATATTACCTTGCGTGGTCTTGGCAAGGAATACAAATCATTTGATACATCTATCTCAGTGAGGAGTACAGGTTTACCCGACTTCGATGAGTTGGTTTCCCTCTTGCTGGTTGAGAAAATCAAACTCAGTGATTCATTTTTGGATGCATCTACTAGCCATGATGATGGCAGAAATCAGGCTTTCTACTCGCAGAGAGGCTTTAGAGGCAGGGGGAGATTTGCATCACGTGGACGTGGTGGTAATGGTCGTGGATGGCAGGACAGGCCTCCACAACAGAATTTTCAGCCTTCATATGGTGCTCGAGGTGGCCGTGGATATGCACCCCCCATGGTCGAGGACGTTGGCAAGGCCAACAAAATTCTATGCAAGATGTGGAATGCCATTACTGTGGCAAATATGGTCATATGGCGAGAGATTGTTTCCGCAAACAGAATGATTTGAGAGGGGGAAGAGCACAACATGGTGGTCATTATGGTGGAAATTATGCACAACATGGTGGAAACTATGCATCAAGCAGCAATGATGGCACAACAAATCATTTGTTTGCCATGAAGCATGTTGTGGGATCGATGATGACAAATGCTGAGAATGATGACACATGGTATATGGACTCAGGAGCATCAAACCATATGACATGTCATGGTGAATGATTTGAGCATATGAAGCCTATGGATGTAAAAGGCTATGTGGAAACACGTGATTATACCCAGCATGTCATTACACATGTTGGAAGTGTACCATTGGTTATGCACAATGGTCAGACAAAGTCTATGTCAGATGTGTTGTATTTGCCTTCGATCACTAAAAGCTTGGCCTCAGTTGGTCAAATGGTGGAACGGGGATTACAGGTTCGTTTCAACGAGCATGGATGCTTCATTGAAGACTTCAAACATGGATGTAGAGTGATTACTAAAGGCAAGAAAGAAGGCAGATTGTTTAAGCTGGATGCTGGAATTCTTGAGCTAAAATCAGCCATGTTCTCAAAGAGCAGAAATGTGGTACAGGACATTGATATGTGGCACAAGAGGATTGGACATGTTCTCAAAGAGCAGAAATGTGGTACAGGACATTGATATGTGGCACAAGAGGATTGGACATGTCAATATACAGAGATTAAAGAACATGCAAACAAGAGGCATTGTCAATGGATTGCCTAGGTTTAAATATGATGGACATATGCATGTTTGTGAAGCCTGTCAGTTTGGAAAGCAGGCAAGGTTGAGGTTTCCTAGAGAAGGAAATATGAGTAACAGGCCACTTGAGATCGTACACAGTGATGTATGGGGTCCTACAGCACAAAACCCATCTATCAAAGGCAGTTTATACTATGTTACGTTCATAGATGATTTCAGCAGGATGACATGGATATACTTTCTCAAAGAGAAGAGTGAAGTGTTGGAAAAATTCATGGATTTCAAAGCTTTTGCAGAAAAGCAGTATGGCTGTTGGATTAAATGTTTGAGGACAGATGGAGGTGGTGAATACACCTCAAAAGCTTTTGAGCATTTCTTGAGAAAGCATGGAATAAGAAGATAGTTGACTTGCAGGTATACACCTCAGCAGAATGGTGTGGCTGAGAGAAAGAATAGAGTCATATGTGAAGTGGCAAGGGCAATGCTTAATGAAAAGAGCATGCCAGATTACTATTGGGCAGAAGCATGTTCTACTGCAGTATATATATTGAACAAAACACCTACAGCAGCCATTCATGGAAGCATGCCAGAGATGCGGCTTACAGGTTATAGGCCAGACATTGAACATCTTAAAGTTTTTGGATGCATAGCTTATGTACATGTGCCTGATGAAAGAAGAAGGAAGTTGGATCCTAAGGCAGAGAAATGTGTATTTGTTGGTTATGCACAGGATCGAAAGGCATACAAATGTTATAATCCTCAAACTAGGCAAGTTGTCATCTCACGTGATGTGGTGTTTGATGAGCTTGCTAGTTGGTACAAAGCAAAAGATGGTGTCATTCAGTCACTTGAGGCTGATGTGCATGTGAACTTACCACCACAAACAAGTTCTAGTTCTACTATTATGTCTGGGCCAGCAGCAGCAGAAGCTGAGAGTAGCAGTGTACGTCCATGGTCAGGACGTTTGAGGCATGAGAGCGTGAGCACCGGGAGTAGTGCTATGGATAAAGGCAAGAAGAAATCACAGGTTATGAGTCATCTAGTTCTGAGAGTTTGGATGAGGAGCTTGGCATACCTGTTTTACGCACACTTGGTGCTAGGCAGGACAGATATGTGCCACCACATGCTAGAGTTACAGGTGTACAAAGTGACCCGCATGCATTGCGAAGATCCCAGAGAGTCAGATATCCAGCTGACAGATTGACATATAGAGATTTTGCTATGCACTATGCATATATGACATCTATGGTGAAGCATGTGGAACCTACATGCTATACAGAGGCTATTGGAGAGCATGTATGAGAGAAAGCAATGGATGTTGAGATGGACGCATTGGTCCATAATGATACATGGATTTGGTTACATTACCAAAGGACAAGAATGTTATTGGATGTAAATGGGTTTACAAAGTGAAATGCAAATCTGATGGTTCTATTGAGATACATAAAGCAAGATTGGTAGCAAAGGGTTATGCACAGACCCAAGGATTGGACTATGATGAGACGTTTAGTCCAGTGGCTAAGATGGGCATAGTGAGAGCAGTCATTGCTATGGCTGCAGCTAATGGCTGGGAAATGCATCAAATGGATGTCAAGAATGCATTTCTAAATGGAGATCTACAAGAGGAAGTGTACATGGCACAGCCAGAAGGGTATGTACACCCTAGACATCCCACTCACGTATGCAGATTGAAAAAGGCATTGTATGGTCTGAAGCAAGCACCTCGTGCTTGGAGTGATAAGATGAGCAGATATCTTATCTCACTTGGTTTTCAGATTTCTACAGCAGATTCTTCACTCTATGTGAAGAAGACAGAGCATGGAATTGTTTTACTAGTCATCTATGTGGATGCCTTGATTATCACAGGTGATCATGGTGCAGATGTGATGCATGTCAAGAAAGCTTTGAGTGGGCAATTTGACATGAAAGATCTTGGTGAGTTGAGATACTTCCTTGGAATTGAAGTGGTCAAAGATCATGTAGGTACATGGTTAGTACAGCGCCAATATGCATTGGATATGTTGGCAAAGTATGGCATGACAGGGTGTAAGCCTATGAGTACACCATTGGAGCAAAATGTGAAGTTGCGGGCTGATTATGGCGAGGAATTGGATGATCCTTCTATGTACAGGAAGATGGTTGGTAGTCTCATATACATGACTATCACACGCCCGGATTTGAGTTATGCTGTGGGGCTAGTCAGCCAGTTTATGCAGAGCCCCAGGAAACCACATTTGGATGTAGTGAGACGCATCATGAGATATGTGAAGATCACAGCACATTATGGTTTATTTTATGAGAGTGGTAAAAGCTTGGACATACATGGCTACACAGATGCTGATTGGGCAGGTAGCGCATATGACAGGAGGTCTACTAGTGGATATGATTTTACACTTGGAAGTGCTGTGGTGAGTTGGAGTAGCAAGAAGCAACCTACAGTTGCTTTATCCAGTACTACAAAGGCTGAATACAGAGGTGCAGCCATTGCTACTTGTGAGGCTATATGGTTAAAGAGTCTCTTGACAGATTTATGTGAGCCTATTGATGGCAAAGTTGTCATTCATTGTGACAACATGAGCAGTATACAGTTGGCAAAGAACCCAGTGTTTCATGCGAGGACCAAACACATAGAGGTCCATTATCATTTTGTCAGAGAAAAGGTGCTGGATGGTACAGTTGATCTTCAGTATGTGAAGACTGATGAGCAGGTGGCTGATATCTTCACGAAGCCACTTAGCAGGGAGAAGTTTGAGTACTTCCGGACTATGTTGGGAGTACATGGGATGAGCTTGAGGGGGAGTGTTGAGAGTCTTGATATCCCAAGCTCATCTACATCTTCATCGACAGTACATCATGAGCTTGAGAGGGGCTGTTGAGATTCAAGCTCGATGTCAGTGTGAGCCAGCTATGCTATGTGCTGGCAGATTAGGTAGGAACATGTGTGAGACATAAATGACCGCGTGTCCAGCTGGTCATAGTGTGTGGACATTAGCTAGGGTTAGTAGAGTGTGGACACAACTCATTGTGTGTTGTGTGGATTATGGATTTGTGCATTATGCTTTGTGTGAGAGTGGACATGGCTTCCCTCTATGGTTAGGGTTTGCAATATACATTAGGGTTTGCTCCTGTGTGTGTCTCTCCTCCCCCTCTACCGTTCTTTCAACATGTTTTGCCCCCAGGTACTAGGGAAAAGAGTTCCCAGGTCCCCTAGCCGGCGCTTCAAGCAAACTTCAAGATAGTCACACCACTTACACTCCCAATATGAAATTGCATGTTTCACATGTTTCATCGATTCAGCTGTCTTTAAAACAATCTTTTAGTGAAACCATAGTATCACTGATCATAATCCTCCAAAATATCTAGCTTGAATTCCAATTTGCAATCATTCCTTCATCGGTGTACCTATGGCATCATTGGTAACCAGAACGCTCACCACCTGTTCACTCAGGGGCCTTTTCAATAGTTCCTAGCTCATAGTACCCAAAAATATAATCACATAAGAAAATTTAAATAGACTCTCCGTTGAAGATCAGCAAGATCAACCAACAGATCCATATAAAACAGCCATGGACTCGTTCGTTGAGGACCAGCAAGGCCAATCAACCAAATCCATGCTTGAATTTAGAAAACAACTCTAACTCCTTGTTCCATTTTCTTCCCTGACGCATGCGTAGGTATCTTTGATGACCCAGAGTCCGAGCACCGTATGGTCAGCACCCTCTAGGCTCCTTCGCAGGTCACCTAGCGCTTCACTCATAGGCCGCGTCCTTGGTCCCTCATCCACCGTACCGAAAGCTCACCATTTAAATCTTACTGAGGCTGATCAAGACCTCGGCAACCTTGCCATGCGAGACGTCCTCCATTGACTCTCCGTTAGCTGTTGCAACATTTTCACTTAGGTCTCCATGACCTCGTTCACAAGATGGTCAAAATGCTTCCCTAGCATTCTTGACATAAAATAGTCATTTAAAGACAGGTTTCATAAATACAGTTTCTAACAAACTCTCATCTTTCCACATTGATCCACATTATTTCTCGTTATTCCACATTCTTCTACATCAATTCACATTGCTTATTCCACATATAGTCATATGTATTCCCATCGTCCTTCATCCATTCTCATCCAATCTCATTATATGACATCTCATCACATCTATCCTCATCACATCACGTCACATCCATCCACATCACATCTCATCCATTCACATCTATCCAGGTCCACATCACGTTACATTACATCTATCCACATCACATATCATCCATTCATATCACATCACATGCATCTACATCCATTCATATCACACATCCATCTACATTCATTTAGATCCACATCACATCCACATATCATCACATCACGTTCACATTGATTTACATCACTTCACATCTACCCATATCCACATCACATCACATCTCATCTATCCATATCATATCTCATCCATTCATATCTAACTAGATCCACATCATCATATCACATCCATTCACATCACATTCACATCTCACCACATTCATTCAGATATCATCACATCACATTCACATCCATTCACACCCATTCAGATATCATCACATCCATTCACATCTCATCACACCCATTCACATCCATCTACATTACATCACATTCATTCCATCCACATTACATCACATCCACATCCATCCATCCATTCATTCCATCCACATTACATCACATTCATACCATCCACATTACATCACATCTACATCCATCCATTCATTCACATTCACATCTATCCACATCCATCCATTCATTCACATTCACATTACATCACATCTATCCACATCCATCCATTCATTCACATTCACATTACATCACATCCACATCTATCCACATCATATCACATTCATATCCACATCACATCCACATCACATCCACATCTATCCACATTATATCCACATCACATCCACATCACATCCACATCTATCCACATTATATCACATTCATTCCATCCACATTACATCACATCCACATCCATCCATTCATTCACAGTCATATCTATCCACATCATATCACATTCATTCCATCCACATTACATCACATCCACATCCATCCATTCATTCACATTCACATCTATCCACATCATATCACATTCATTCCATCCACATTACATCACATCCACATCCATCCATTCATTCACATTCACATCTATCCACATCCATCCATTCATTCCATCCACATTACATCACATCCACATCCATCCATTCATTCACATTCACATCTATCCACATCCATCCATTCATTCACATTTACACACCTATCCACATCCATCCATTCATTCACATTCACATTCATCCACATTCATCCACATTCACATCTATCCACATCCATCCATTCATTCACATTATTATCACATCCACTTTTACACCTATCCACATACATCCATTCATTCACATTCACATCTATCCACATTCATCCACATTCACATCTATCCACTTTTACACCTATCCACATCCATTCATTCATTCACATTATTATCACATCCACTTTTAGTACAGTTTCTCTATTTTTGATATACTGATAGGACTTTTCTAAGATTCTGCCAATTGCTTGGCTTAGTTAAAGGTACTTTTTCTCGATCCCATTAAATCTAAGTATCAGAGAGTTGTTGAAGGTTTAAAAAGGGAAATTAAACCTTATCAGAATTTTATAGTAAAAACTTAGAAAGAGCATTTACGTATTGTATTTTCATTCTTTAAGCTTCATTAATGAGAACTAATTCTAAACTTCCGTTTAAACACTCATTGGATCCTCCATCCTCCCAAGGGATTCCAGATTCCCTTTTCTGAATAAGAATTATCCAAGTTTTCTCGATGGATATTTCCACATTCTTTCTCAAATTTCTCAAGTAAGATATACTCAATATTCTTCTTTTTGAATAAAAGATTCATGGGATTTACAAAAATCAATTCTACCCATATTTCTCAATAAAAATGATAATACTCAAAATTCCACTTTTGATAAATACTCATCATTTGAATTATGCCAAAAATTTCTCTTTTAACATTTAATTGTTTGGATCTCGAATATCATGGGAGTCTCTTTGCATAAAAATAAATTTACCAAAAATTCATCTTTTCTCTTAATTAAATATTTATGCATAAATACTAAAAAAATATTTTCCATGAATATGATGAAAATCATTCTTTTTGAGCCTCTTATGCTGGTGGCCGACTGCACTCATGTGTTCCTGAAGACTAGCCGACTTGATCAGAGGAGGTCGTGGTGTTTTTCTGCTGCCGACTGGCTTTGCTCAGTTGTGGAGGACTGGTGGCACTTCATGTGCTAGCCGACTGCATCCATGGGGCCATATAAATAGGCCCCATGATCCCCACTTTGTACTCATTCAGTTTTTCTCAGGATCTTGTGTATAGAGAAGAGTTTACATGCCTATCTCTCTGTCTATCTTGTGTATAGAGAAGAGTTTACACGCCTATCTCTCTGTCTTTCTTGTGCTGTCTGTTTTTTTACACTCTACTTGCTCTTGTGGTCTCAAGTCTAAATATCATTTCTGCTGCGTATTTTGACATGGTATCAGAGCCCTAGGCTCTTTAGATCTTGGGAGTTTTCTGAGCAAGAGAGGGATAGTTAAGTTGCTGATTGGTGGACTATTTTGGACTGTTTGGGAAGAGAAGTTGCAAAAGAGAAAGGTGGGCTAAGGTGCGACAGCCACTTGCAGGTTTAGTTTTTTTTTCTTCCACCCACCCACCCTTTTTCAGTTACATCCGCGCGATGGCAGATTTGTTAGAGATGGCTGAGAAGCACGTGAAGATCCTGACTCTCCCCACGTTCCCAGTGGACTGTCAGTTGGACGGGAACAATTACGGCATCTGGAAGGTTATGATGGAGTCTAAGAGTCTATTTGACTCAATTCTTGTACTTTATGTATATCTGCTTCATA
The DNA here is from genome assembly GCF_041138505.1 of Cibotium barometz. Lineage (NCBI taxonomy): Eukaryota > Viridiplantae > Streptophyta > Polypodiopsida > Cyatheales > Cibotiaceae > Cibotium > Cibotium barometz. The sequence continues at coordinate 14,757,823 of NC_141111.1, read as the reverse complement.
GAGCACTTAAATATACATAAAAGCATAAAAAGCACATGGGAAGAAGCATTAGGATATTTTGGAGGCCATTTGGAGGGCCTTGTAAAAGAAATTCACTTTTTTCTAATTTCTCTCACTAGAAAAAACTTAAAAAATATCAAAACGTCAAACTTTCAAAATATATATCTTTTTCCAAATTACCATTCTCGTATTTAAGAAAGGCTACAAGCTTGTCAGAATGTTGAAATTTATGAAAAATCCTACAAGCCTTTAAATATTCTTAGTGCTCTCAATATCTATGCCCCTCTCTCTCTCTATATGCTCTCTCCTCTCTCTCTCTCTCTCTCTCTATGTTTCCTTGTCTCTCCTTCTCTCTAGGTTGCTCCCTCCCTCCCTCTCTCTCTCTCTCTCTCTCTCTCTCTCTCTCTCTCTCTCTCGGAGATATATATATATATATATATATATATATATATATATATATATATCTCCGAGAGAGAGAGAGAGTCTCGGAGATATATATATATATATATATATATATATCTCCGAGAGAGAGAGAGAGAGAGAGAGAGAGAGAGAGAGAGAGAGAGAGAGGAGGAGACTAACTTTTTTTAAAAAACTACTTCATAGCCAAATGGCGCGATAAAAATGCTACAAGTGAAACTAAAAAATGGATGTGCGTCAAATGGCTATCATTGCAGAGAGAGAGAGAGAGAGAGAGAGAGAGAGAGAGAGAGAGAGAGAAAGTGAGAGGGAGACAGAGACATAGAGAGAGAGAGAGAGAGAGAGAGAGAGAGAGAGAGAGAGAGAGAGAGAGAGCAAGAGAGAGAGCGAAGGAGGGAGAGAGAGAGAGAGAGAGAGAGAGAGGAGGAGACTAACTTTTTAAAAAAAACTACTTCATAGCCAAATAGCATTTTTATCGTGCCATTTGGCTATGAAGTAGTTTTTTAAAAAAAGTTAGTCTCCTCCTCTCTCTCTCCCTCCCTCTCTCTCTCTCTCTCTCTCTCTCTCCTTCGCTCTCTCTCTTGCTCTATCTCTCTTTCACTCTATGTCTCTGTCTCCCTCTCACTTTCTCTCTCTCCCTCTCTCTCCCTCTCTCTCTCTCTCTCTCTCTCTCTCGGCAAAGATCTGAGAGAATTGAACATTTGATTAAAGGATTTTCCCACCAACTAAAATTTTGTTGTGTCTACTTCTTTTGCTTGAGATAGAGAGTGATACTCAAGAAAAAAGCTGAGAAATAAGGGCATCTGTATGGAGCATTTTCCCACCAATTTTAATTTTTTCTGAGAGAGAGACAGAGAGTTAGGAAAAGAGCTGAGGGAGTTTCAATAAGATTATTTTTTTTTTGTGTACATTAGAGTGAGAAGGACATAAGGGAACAGATTTATATTATCAACATAAAAAGAGAGAGATATTACAAAAAAAAAATAGTTTTTTAAAAAAGAAGCCTTACCTGTGAAAAGTGAGCATCCCAAGGTCCTAAATGAGAGATATATTACAGAATGGCTTTTCAAAAAGAAGCCTAACTAGTCAAAACCTAGATGTCAAAAGTGGGAGACTATCCCTTAAAAAAAGTCTTTTTCAGAGCTACGATTTTCTTATGTTGAGCAGAGATTTTAGCATCTTTGGTCCCTTCTTTCTATATATTTAGTGATACACCAGTTTTGCATCCCTGACCTCGTTCTTTAACCACTCTTCAGCTTGGGCTATCCTCTGGTCACACTTAGATTTTGCCTCAACAATTTTCTACAGTAGGGCACTTGTTGGCTCTGCAACCTCTCTTTTGTCCTACAAAGAGAAAGCACTAAGTTAGGCTTTCCTATGGAACCACTGAGTAAAGCACTGAGTTATGAAGCAAGGGGAAAAAGGAAGGAGAAAGGCTTACCTCTAGAAGGGCTAGCTCCAAACCTTGCAGAATTTTAAGCACTTTTATTTTGTTTAGTCTCTTTCCCAATGATTGAGGGGGCACCAGGTGTTGGAGGGGCTCAAAAAGCTCCATAAAGTCTAATACCTCTTCCGTGTGCAAGAAAGGTGATTTTTCCATAGTTTTTAAACTACCTAATTGTTAGCTAAGGATGGTGTGTTGATAAAGTGGTTGTGTTGACAAAGGAGTGTGTGTAATTTTAACTAGGGAGCAAGCGTGTGTGCCCGTGTAATGTGTAAGTTTGTCTTTTAACCACTGGGTCAAGCATGTGTGCCCGTGTGAATTTATGATAAATACAACTGGGGGATGATTGTAAGTACTATTTGCTGATGTCATCATGATGACATCTTCATGATGGGTTGAGGGAGGGCAAGGGAAGTTGATATTGTTAGGGCTAGAGTTATGATTAGGTGTAGGTTTAGGGTTAGGACAGAGAAGTTGGTATATAATTCTTCTCTCTCTCTCTCTGTCTCTCTCTCTCTCTCTAGGTTTAGGGGTAGTGTTAACATTCATGTTTATAGAGAGAGGGAGAGATAGAGCTAGCATTTATGTTCTGAGAGAGAGAGAGAGAGAGAGAGAGAGAGAGAGAGAGAGAGAGAGAAATAAAGAATTAGAGAGAGAGAGAGAGATGCTCTTAATCAAATTAGAGAGAGAGAGAGATGTTCTTAATCGAATTAGAGAGAGAGAGATGTTCTTAATCTTTCTTTGTAGTTATAATTCTTTATCTCTCTCGCTCTCTCTCTCTCTAGTAATAGTTTATGCTACTTGGGATGATAGCCATTTGGCGCACAGATGGTATTTGGATTCATGTGAAGGGGTGTTTTCATGCCAATTGGCTATCATACTATGCGTTGGATAAATTGATTTTCTTGCCTTCTTGTATAATTTTAAGTATGAGGAAGTTTGCAATGTATTAATTTTTTAATGTTTCAAGTTTGAGGAAGTTTGCAATCTTCTAACCTCAGCAATTTCTTGGATTTTGCCAAAGGTTAAAGAGCATGTCACAAGATAATTTAGGAAGATAATTCACATGGAGTAATTCTTTAGGAAGATAATTTGGGTGACTTGGTCTTTTGAGTGAGATGAAGGTGATGTTTATTTGGAACAAAGCCTTCAGCCTTATTTGGAAGCTTTGGTCAGTGCCATATGTACATAACTCTTCATATGTATGTGCATATGTATGTACATAACACTAATGATTCTTCTGGATCAAAGCTAGAGTATATAATTGTTTTGTTACAAAAATACAAGGGAGTATAAAAAGAGAGTACATAATAAATTTATTCCAATAAGTGCCTATTTGCAACAAGGTTTTTATAGTTAGAGAGGGATTAATTTTGGAACAAGGTTATTATAGATAAAGAGTGAAATGCCTGTCAGCAAGATGTGTGCTCCAAAATGATATTTATACCATATATAACATAATCAAAATGTATTTGTTGCTATGTAATTATATATACTTTCCTGCATGTACTTTCCTGTCCCGGATCTCATCGAGTGGTTTAAGAAAGTACCCTCTAAATTTCTACAAAGAAATCTTTATCTTGCACTTTCTACAAAGAAATCTTTATCTTGCACTTTCCACCTGAAAAACATTGAATAGCTCCACAAAAATTGTTATTGTCACGTACGAGACAATTGTCACTACTTGTGTGGGTATACCTCAAAGAGTAGAAGTGGTCATAAGAAAGAATACATGTCTGGGTATACTCCCTTCCAATGACCAACAGAGTGTAGAAGTGGTCGGTTAGAAGAATACTTGCCTCTGCAAGGCTTCTTGCAATTCTCCCCTAATATTGCACTCAATTACTTGCCACTCTTCATAGGAGGAGGGATACACATCTATGTACAAAAAACATTGAATGAATGAGAGAATGCAAACATAAGAAGGAATATGCACTCAATTACTTGCCACTCTTCATAGGAGGAGGGATACACATCTATGTACAAAAAACATTGAATGAATGAGAGAATGCAAACATAAGAAGGAATATGCTACACAAGAACCTCATGAAAATTGTTTTCCAAAGCTCTACCTTGAAGTCTTTATTCTGAAATCTTTCTCCTTCTTGGTTCCATTTCTAAAAAAAAGAGAGAAGAAGAAGAATAGGCTGAAAGCTTTCTCCTTCCTATTTGCACACTTGGGTCAAAGAGTGGGAGAGCATTTTTCCCTCCTCTATAATATTTTTCCCTCCTTCTTTGTACTTTGTCAGGCCTCTTTAATGCCATTGGCAGTCATTTTCCTCAAAAAGGTAGTACTTTTAAGATGAAAACAACGTTTTTGAATATAGTATAAACTTTGTTAATAGATTTTTATATTCATTTAGCTATTTTCCAACGTTACGTTGGCCTCTTGTTGATTGGGCTCTCTCTCTTCTAAAAGACCCTCTAAATGACCTCCAAAATGTCCTAATGCATGCAAGAATAGGTCCTACTTAACAATATTTCACAAGAATCCTACCACAATAGGACCTCAATGAAGGCTAAATTCTTTAAGTGATGAGAATGTCGCTTCAATGAATCAGATGAGGAACTGAGAATCACAATCTTGTTCTGATGATTATGTCTACGTTTATCTAAATCCTTCCTTCTCTTCTCCCCCATCATTAACATCTCTTAGTTTTTCCACCAACACAAATCACATGTAACTCTACTTATGATTGCCAAAAACAAATTGAGCAAAAAATATAACCCACATAAAAACATCATTAAAAAATATAAAAAATGCAATCACTAGCAAAAAACCCCACCCCCACCCCATTAGGAATTCTCGCTAATCTCTAACCCTTTCCTTTATTAACTAGCCTTTCTTATTCCTTCCGGAGGAACAAGGACCATTGAATGTCACTCAACATCAAAAGCCATCAACAAAGCTTGTCACTTCTCCCCACACAAAGGTCTTCAACACGATCACGAGGACGTAATTGCCATCATCAAGAAGGGGGGAATGTTAACCCCCATTCTTAGGGTTAACAAGAACTACTACCATTATCTTACATCAGGAGTCAAGGTAGATACACCAAATGGTCATACATGTAAGATATGAAGCAATGGTGTCCAAATCTACAACTTGGACGGGCGCCCGTAATAATGATCTGACGGAATACTTATGGTGATTCCCCCTTCAAGAGCATGTGGTACTAAGTTAGGATGAAGTCCCAAGTAATGTAATTCATAGATATTTTATCAGAGTAGTCATTGTAATAGCATTAGGCCTCTTATGAGCCTAAAGTGCCTGGCTGACCACATTTTAAGTGAGTGTGAACACTTATGGCCATGTATATAAGTGAATATCTCTCATAATACAAAGGACTCTCCCATTGTGCAATAGAGTCTTTCTCTTTCTAATCTCTCTTTAATGCATGCTAGTGAGTGTGTGTGAGTGAAGTGAGGTGAGAGAAGGGACGAGTGTACGTAGTGCAACAAGGCAGTGTGACAACGCTCACGGGAGGCACGATGGAATTGTTTCTCGAGTAGTTGTAGAGCTTGAAGACCTCAAATGTTACGAGCTCAGCCATTGGAAAGATCCTCACGAAAGTTGCGATTCATCAGGGTAATATCTTGTTGGATGTGTTTCAAAAGGAGGGTTTGGGTGAGCCATAACATATGCATAAACTTAGAGTGCTCTTCTTCTCTACTCTCTTGTCTCTTACCTATTATGCTTAGAGATCTTGTATGCCCATTGTCTGTGTGTGGGTATGTGTGTGAGAGAGATTGAGTGAGAGAAGGGTCAAGTTTCCTTGGTGTACGTGAGGGAGTGGAGCTCTTGGGTCAAGATGAGAGGAGGGATGAGAGGAGGGATGAGAGGAGGGACGAGTACACGTAGTGCAACGTGGCGGTGTGACAACGCTCATCACGGGAGGCACTGTGGAATTTCTTCTCAAGGAGTTTTAGAGCTTGGAGACCTCAAGGGTTACGAGCTCGACCATTGGAAAGATCCTCACGATAGTTGCGGTTCATTAGGTAATCTTTTGTTGGATGTGTTTTAAATGGGGTTTGGGTGAGCCATAACATATGCATAAACTTAGAGTGCTCTTCTTCTCTACTCTTTTGTAAGATTCCTCCCTCCGGCTTTTGAGGTGTGCAAATGTAAAAACCTCCCCTTCTGATCTTATAATTATTCCCCTCTCTGAAATAAAAGAAAGATCCCGTTTTACCCTGTTTTGGCCTAGAGAGAGAGAATGTCTAGAGGAAGGTAATTAAAAATTAAGATATTTTTGGATATAAAATCCTCCTAGTGTCTAAAATGGTTTTCCCTGAAACAGATATTCAAAAAGAAATTTCCAATGTGCAATTGGAATAAATTGAAATTAGGTTAAAAGGACCTTAGCCTAAGGATTTTTTTGAAATTTTTGAATTAAGGTTCCTATGGACCAATTAGATTAATCCAAATGTAGGGAGGAGATAAATTGAAGAATAAAAGGAAATCCCCCCAAAAATGAGTAAATACTCACATAAGATGAAGAGTTGACTAAGGACAAGGTTATTAGTTAAAAAAGAAGAGATATTTAGAAGAAATGATACATTTTTGACACCTCAGTGTGGAGGAATTTCCCTCATGAAGGAGGCACCTATTTCACATGTGTGGTTGAGTTTTAAACTCACAAATAATGAGATATTTTCATCTCTCCTCTCTCCGGCTTTAACTAGATCCAAAAAGTAAGCTAAACTGACCTAAAAATGGTCAAAAATTGACCAAACTGATCTGGAAAATTCTAGAATCAGTTTGCTTGGTTAGAGGCTCACTCTTTCCTATAAATAAAGCCTCCCCCTTTTTAAATGGTTAATAGTGTTTTATGCACTGTTACTCTATGCCTCCCAAGAGCCAAAACAGTGAATTTATTGATAATTCATTAGTTTTTGACCATTTCCTCTTCAAAAGAATTGGTGGCCACTCTTGTTGCAAATAAGAGTAGATCCCTCAAACCATCAAGCCAAAGGAAAGCTCACAAAAATTCATGTAAGCTAGAAATCCTACTTTTTCTTTATTCCATTTAATGGTTTTCTAATTTTTGTTTTCTTTAAAATGAAAAATGATGCTATGCCTTGTTGGAGAGGCTTTTCCTCTCTCTTCATTCTTGAATTCAGCCTTTCTTTATCCTAGATGTGTAATCAAATTGTTAGAATTAAACTTTTCATATTGTTTCTCTTTAAAAAGTGAAATTTGATTAGTTTAGAATGCTTTAAACCATTTGGGATAATTTCTAAGTAACTTGAGAATGGAAAAATTTGAAAAATGGTCAGCCATACAAAGGAGGTTATGGCAAAATTTTCTTAAATTTTGTGAAATAAGTTTTATCTTTTATTATTCAAAAAGAGTAATCCCCACCGCTTGTGTATTCTAAAAGTGTTATTTTTATTCTATAGAAATATTTTTATAATAAAAGTGTTATTTTCATTAGAATTAATTTCTATGCATATTGGAAATATTTTGATTATAAAAGTGTTACTTTCATCAAAATTGATTTTTATGCATAAATAGATGCATAAAAGAATTTTTTTATTATAAAAGTGTTACTTTCATTAAAATTAAATTTATGCATAAATAGATGCATAAAAGATTTTTTTTATAAAAGCGTTACTTTCATCAAATTTTAATTTTATGCATAGAAAGATGCATAAAGAAATTTATTTTTATTTTAAAAGAGTTATTCTCATCAATTTTGATTTTATGCATAGAAAGATGCATAAAGAAATTTATTTTTATTTCAATAGAGTTATTCTCATTAAAATTGAATTTATGCATAGAAAGATGCATAAAAGTTTTTTTTTCCGAAAGTGTTATTCTCCTTAAAATTGAATTTATGCATAAATAGATGCATAAACAGATTTTTATAAAAGTGTTATTTTTCACTGAAGTTGTTCTTATGCATAAATAGATGCGTAAGGAATCTTTATATCAAAAATAAGAATTCTCTTACATTTTATAAATAGATGTGATATGAATCAGATAGATGGGAATGAATGGATGAATGGATGTGATGAGAATGAGAGGTAAATAGATGTGATGAGATGGGATGCGAATCAGATAGATGGGAAAGAATGGATGGATGGATGTGATGAGAATAGAAGTGATGAGAATGAGAGGTAAATAGATGTGATGATATGTGATGCGAATAAGATAGATGGGAATGAATGGATAGATGGATGCAATGAGAATAGGAGTGACAAGAATGTGATGTGAATAGATGTGATATGAATCAGATAGATGGGAATGAATGTATGGATGGATGTGATGAGAATAGAAGTGATGAGAATGAGAGGTAAATAGATGTGATGAGATGGGATGTGAATTAGATAGATGATGGGAATGAATGGATGGATGGATGTGATGAGAATAGAAGTGATGATGGGAATGAATGAATGGATGGATGGATGTGATGAGAATAGAAGTGATGAGAATGAGAGGTAAATAGATGTGATGAGATGGGATGCAAATCTGTAAGATTCCTCCCCAGCCTCTCAAGATGTCTAGCATCTTCTCCCTTTAATCAAATCCCTCTTCAAAAATAAAAAAGATATTGTTTCTACCTATTTTGACCTAGAGAGAGAGAGAGAAAATATTCTACAGAGAGAATATTCAGATTTTAAATATTTTTGGATGGAAAAATATCTCTTCTTATTAAAATAAGTTCCCCCGAAACAGAAGTTCAAAAAGATTTAGGTGCATTAGAAATCAAGTATAATCTGTTCAAGAGGCCTTTCCAGATTTTTGAAAAATTTCAAATTAAGGTTTTGAAGGGCCAATCAAATTTATCCAAATGTATGAAGAAGATAAATAGAATAAATAAAGAAAATCCTCCCAAAAATGAGTAAATACTCACATAACTAAGATGAAGAGTGGACTAAAGACCAAAGGAAAAGCTTAAAAAATAGATTTTTGACACCTCACAATGGGGATTCCCCCCTCATGAATGAGGCGCCTACTTCACATGTGTAATGGAGTTTTAAATCTTCAAAAATTGAGATATTTCATCTCTCCTCTCTTCTAATTCAAGTCTAGTTCCAAAAAGTAAGCCAAACTGACCTAAAATGGTCAAAAATTGACCAAACTGAATTGAAAATTTCTAGAATCAGTTTGCTTGGTTAGGAGCTCACTTTTTCCTATAAATAGAAGTCTTCCCCTTTGTTGAAAAATAATAGTGTTTATGCACTGTTACCCTACTCCTCCCAACAGCTAAGAACTGTGAATTTCTTAATAATTCACTAGTTTTTGACCTTTCCCTCTTCTAAAGATTGGTGGCCATTCTTGTTATTACAAACAAGAGTAGAACCCTCAAACCATCAAGCCAAAGGAAAGCTCCCAAGAATTTATGTAAGTTAGAAATCTTATATTTTTCTTTATTCTATTTATGCTTTCTAATTTTTGTGTTGTTTGAAGTGATAAATGGATGCTATGCCTTGTGGAAAGGCTTTCCCCCTTTCTCATTCTTAAAATCAGCCCTTCTTTATCCTAGTTAAGTGAACTAATAGTTGGAATTAAACTTTCATATTATTTTTCATTTGAAAGTGAAAATTGTTTAGTTTAGAATGCTTAAAACCAATTGAGGTTAATTGTTAAGTAAAGATAAGTAGGAAAATTTGAAAAATGGTCAGCCATACAAAGGAGGTTATGGCAAAAATTTTAATTTTTTTTAGAAATAAGTATTATCTTTTAATATTCTAAAAGAGTAATCCCTATTGTTTCTATATTCTAAAAGTGTCATTTTCATGCATAGAAGATGCATATTGATTTTTTTTAATGCATAAAAGAATAATTTTTTTATTATGAAAGTGTTACTTTCATCAAAATAGATTTTTTATGCATAAAATAATAATTTTCTCTATTATGAAAGTGTTACTTTCATCAAAATGGATTTTATGCATAAAAGAATAACTTTTTTAATTATGAAAAATTTACTTTCATCATAATGTATTTGTATGCATAAAAGAATAATTTTTTTATTATGAAAGTGTTACTTTTATCAAAATGGATTTTTATGCATAAAAGAATAATTTTTTTAAAATGAAAGTGTTACTTTTATCAAAATAAATTTTTATGCATAAAAGAATAAAGTTTTTATTATGAAAGTGTTACTTTCTTTAAAATGGATTTTTATGCATAAAATAATAATTTTTTTTATTATGAAAGTGTTACTTTCATCAAAATGGATTTTATGTATAAAAGAATAAATTTTTTTATTATGATAGTGTTACTTTTATCAAAATGGATTTTTATGCATAAAAGAATATTTTTTATTATTATGAAAGTGTTACTTTCATCAAAATGGATTTTTATGCATAAAAGAATAATTTTTTTATTATGAAAGTGTTACTTTCATCAAAATGGATTTTTATGCATAAAAGAATAATTTTTATTATTATGAAAGTGTTACTTTCATCAAAATGGATTTTTATGCATAAAAGAATAATTTTTATTATTATGAAAGTGTTACTTTCATCAAAATGGATTTTTATGCATAAAAGAATAATTTTTTTATTATAAAAGTGTTACTTTCATCATTATTGATTTTTATGCATAAAGGGATGCATAAAAGAATTTTTTTTAATTATAAAAGTGTTACTTTTATCATTATTGATTTTTATGCATAAAAGAAATTTTTTATTGTAAAAGTGTTACTTTTACTAATATCGATTTTTATGCATAAAAGGATGCATAAAAGAATTTTACTTTTATATCAAAATAAGAGTTCTCTTAATCCTATGCCAAATTCCTCTGAAAATTGGTAAATGATTAAGTAAATACTCTGTGAAAGAAAATCCTACCGGTTCATATTCTCTAAGATGACAATGAGAAAATTCAGTGAAACTATCGAAATCGGAATTTTAGATAAATGATTCCTCATAGGAATTCGTGATTAGTTTTAAATTCAGTAAAGTAGTAATTGAAATATTTTCCTTTGATAAAGATAGTTCAAGAAGAACCTTTCTAGACTCAAAACCTGAATCGGACTATGACCAAGACATAACTCCTTCGTTAGTTTCAAGAAATGACGATGTGACCCGTCCCATAATCTACACTCAAATCACCCACCGATTCTGAAACTAAGTTGTTCTTTGATTTTGATCTGAGGATTAAGAATTCAGAATTCGAGGAATTTTGCTTGGAAATCCAGACTGTGATCTAGAAGTCTTGGGATACAGAATTAAGATATACTCATTGTATTCAAAAGAAAATCAAAACTGAAAACTTGCATAGAAACCTTGTTTTCTTAAAGGACTGTCTTATGCTAGAATGCTAGAGGGAGTATTTGGTATATGTGTTTCTAAGGGAAGCTCGGTTGCAACAGCTGGCGGGGAGTGTTCAAAGGACAACTCACGCGGCAAAGCTTGCCCATGTCTTGACTAGCCTCGGTATGGTTAAAATGGTGCACTTTCGGTACGATGGACGAGGGCCGATGAAGCGGTCCCTGAGTGAAGTGCCAAGACACCTAAGGAGGATCCTGGAGGGTTCTAAACGACCAGGTAATGCACAGGCTCGCGGTGCGGAGGATACCCATGCGTATGTCGAGGAAGATATTGTATGATGGACCAATGTTTATTGTAATCTATTACTGGATCTCGTTGTTGACCCGCTGGTTTCAACGGAGAGTCCAAAGTGATACTGTTTTGTGAGAAACAAAGACGATGGAAATTTTGAGTTATGACATGTGTAACCAGTAAGTGTTTGTCAATGGATTGTTTTATAAGTTAAAGTTTAAAGAGGAGTGTGTGCGTATTTGTATTCTAAAGAAAAAGTTAAGAAAGGCATTCAATTATGGGTGGGTGAGTACTTGTTTGGTTCTACTATTCTAGTGTTGGACCGAATGGGGTTGGGCGGTGGGTAACCCATAGGCTGGAATCTGTAGAGTTTTAATAATAAAATTGATAGATAGGAGTACGTTTAGAACTCGAGTGGTTAATTAGAATCCTAAAGACTTCTCTAAAGGATAAATCAACGACTGTGCCTGATTCAATCAGGAAAAAAGCGTTGATTCATTCAAGTTAAGTCTGTAATAATTTCCCTTCTATCTGGTTTATTCAGATAAAGATTAGTTCAGTATCTTGACCTCGTTAGAAAAATTCTTTAAGAAAATAAAAAATGGTGGAATCTTTCCCGCTCTCCGGGCATGGGAAATTTCCCGGTTTCAGTTTTCGAAATGACCACCAACCTAGTTTCGTGCCCGGACATTCGAGGGCGAGGCCTCGAGTGTGAGAAATCCTACCTCGCTCAAGAGGAAGCTACTTCCGCTATTACCATCTGGGAATCCGATGCGCAGAGGGGACAATGGGATCTCGCAGTTGGTATCAGAGCGCTGTTGTAAATTTACGTAACATTAGTAGAAATTGCTTAAAACTTTTTTTTAAAAGTAAGTCTAGGAAATAATGTTTTTGCTTGTTAATATTATGTTGAATAAACTTCAAAAAATTTTAAAAACTTATAAATTGAATTGGAAATTATAGATGGAAGTTCCATACTTATCCAATATTCCCAACCTCACCCAGTCAACAAGACATGACTGCGTTCGCCTTTGAGCATCTCATCTCTTCCGCTTCGACTCGAACAAGCCGAGCAAGACTTGCACGCCATTTCGAGGATTTATATTTTTCTAACCCAGCAGCGGAGAGACAACAACGGTTTGCAGGGCAGTATGTCGACGCCTCTTGCGACCGGCGTGCAATGCTGTGGCAGAAGCTCTCATTGGCAATGATTTTGTTAAAGCTGAAAATGGTGCATGGTGTCATTCTATATCATTTGACACCTTGGAATTTCAGACTTTCATGCCAAGTCTACATACTCCTTAGTTGTTTGATTCCTTCTTTGTGCTATTGAGAGCTGTTGCTTTTGTCTTAAGAGAGAGATTGAGAGAGAACATTCTAGCACTTGTGTCTTCTTTATACTTGTATGTTGCATACTTGTATTGAGGAGTGAGAGAGAGTGATTGCCTTATGTGGTGGTGTAAGCGACTCTACGGTGACAGCATGGAGGTGGAGCTTGGAGAATTGGAGCTTCTCAATTGAACTTAGAGACCTCAGGGGACACAAGTTCAAAGCATTGGTAAGTGCCCTACGATAGTTATGTTCTATTTCTATTCCCTAAGGTGAATGCATTAAGTTCCCTCTTGGAGGTGTGATAGCCCATAACATTTTTGGCACCGCTTATGGGAAAACACCTTTGTTTCTTCCATCCTCTTTGAGTTTCAGCTCCTATTACATTAGATTCATCATTGCCTTTGCATTCTCGTAATGCATTGTGTATGGAATGAATTGATAAGGTTTGAGTGGAAGTGAAAAATTGTGAGAAATTTATTGTTTTTGTTGTGTATTTGTGTGGTGGAGTGGTCTTGGAAGAAGGCTCCACTATTTTTTCTAGTCAATTTTGATGTTTGTATCCCTAGAATCGTTAATGTGAATGAGCAAGGTGATGTTCTATTTTTCTTTCCTTTCAAAAATTTATAAAAATTACAAAAATAAGGAGCCATTGATTGAGTGTTGAACTCATATTACATTTCTTATGCGTGGCACTATCATTTTGGAAGCATTTGGATAAGGATTTTGCACCCAAATTCATCTCAGTCGTCGATGAGGGAATTTTCCACGTGAAATTGTAGGAGACCATTTCATGACGTGAAACATTTTTTGCAACTTCAATGCGGGAAATGCTCTCGGCATCAACACCATGATTAGCGCTGCAATTCACGGGATTACCTTGCCAAAAATAGGTAGCCTTATCCGGACACCACGGGGGTGTGACAAAATTAAGAATTGTGAATTAGTAGAAAATGTTCATGACATGAACTATCTCAAATCATTTCATGGCATGAAACATTTTCATTTCACGACATGAACCATTTTCATTTTACGACATGAGACATTTTCCCTTCACGACGTGAACTATTTCTGTAATTTCACGCCTTCTGTAATTTCACGCCTTAATTAAATCCAACTCATGAACCTAGTATTGTCGGATTAAGGTTAAGGAAGTTCTCGAGACCAATAAAAATCATAACAAGGTAACGTGGATTTCTGAGTCCAAAGCAAAAATTTTAAACACGTGAAAGTGCAAAAAATTATTCACGACGTGAACAGTTTTCTGACATTTCACGCCGTGAACTATTCTTTGCAATCTCACGGCCTCAGAAAACAAGTTGACAGTACGTGTTCAGAATTTAATTGGGGTAGCAAAATAGCTTATCAAATCATATTCTCATCGAAGACGCGTCCCTGGCAATCCCTTTATCGTGGTCATGTCGGAGTGCCTAAATGCTCCTTAATGAGCAATCACAGTTTTTTTTTTTGCTTTTTATACTTTCCCACAGCCTGTTACAATCCCAAGAGGCTTGGTGTACACTTCGTTGGATCAAACGAGTGTCCGTTTGCCCTAATTAGCTTAGGTGCTATACGCACATGATAGATATTTTTTCGAAAAAAACTCTGTATGAGGGAGTTGTAGTATTTCCCTGAGTCATGATTTTGTTGTCTACACCCTCTAAAAGTAGCCCGATTATGGCTCGTCACATCGTTTTTACGCTATTTTTTTGCGATTTTTCGTGGTTTTGGACTGTTTTTTACCTCGATTTTCGGGTCAAATTTTGAGGTTGCTGGTCGGAGGCCAAAATGATCGATTTTGACTTCGGAAGACCAGTCTAAAGTCAAAGAGCTCGATGTCAGCTTTCCGAGATGAGCCCTAGAGCGCCTTCATCGGTCTTATACACGGTTTAGGAGATACGGGCCTCCAAACAAGGGTTATTTATTTATTAATTATTATTATTATTATTATTATTATTTTACCACGTGAACTTTTGTTTCACGCCGTGAAACACTTTTCACGTGTGAACCGGACTTCACGTGAAAATTAATTTTTGTTTTTTTTTTTGCTGCGTGAACTTCTGTTTCGCGCCGTGAATCACTCGTGAATCAGACTTCGTGGAAATTAAATTTTGATTTTTTGATTTTTAATTTTTTTATCGCGTGAATTTATGTTTCACGTCGTGAAACACTTTTCACGCATGAATCGAACTTCACATGTAAATTAAATTTTAATTTTTTAAATTTTATTATTATTATTATTTTACGTCGAATTTTCGTTCTTTTTTTTTGAGTCTAGTGGGAAATACGAATCTCCCTTTTTGGAGGGAATATTTTTTGAATTTAGAATGAAAGGGATATGGACATTTTCCCAAAAAAAGGTAAGTAGAATAAAAAAAGTCAACCCTTTAATGACACACCTTACACCCTTCACATAAATGACCCCCAAAATGGACAAATTGACAACTCATGAGCATCTTCTCATTGAATGCTCATTAGCCTTAATGAGTTATGTAGAAAGATGATTAAGGATTGATCCAAGATTAATCATTTCAATAATCTTTTCCTCTTTTATACTAATTAAGGACTCTAATTAACCACTAATCCCTAGTTAATTCACACAATTGAGCACACCATTGGATAGAGAAAGGAAAAACTAATCTATGTGCATTAAAAATTATATAAATTAATTTAAATTAGGAGATTAATTAGACTCTCAATTATAGTCTCCTTTTTAAGGTAAAATTAAGCAAAGAGTCAAATTTCTCCAATTGATAAAAAGAATTGATGTGATTAGGTATTTTGATGCATCTAGGTGCTCTCAAAACACTTAAAAATCCTAATTTTGACTACTTATATGATCAATTTGAACCCCAAATAACACATTTTCTAATTTTTTAGCCTCTTTGAACAAGATTAATCACTCTTAATGACAAAAACCAATCCATTAAGAGAAATTAGTCAAATTCAAGGGTTTTTTTATGGTTTTAAATTTTTTTTTGAAAGCTTAAGCTACTCGTAATGCTTGCTAACACTTTGATCCAAACAATTTCAACAAAAAACATACAATTAAACTAAAATTAATGATCTTAGATCTATGTTTAAAATACAGAGAGAGCTAACATTCACTAAAGAGAGCTAACATTCACTAAGAAATGCATTCTCCTGCATTGTTTGATGTAATGGATTCAAACTAAGCCTAATACAACTATGTGCAAGCCCTAAGAACATGAAAACCCACAAAACAACAAATTAATCTAAAAATTAAGTAAAAAGCATTCTTTTCAAAAACAAAAAAGAGAGCTATTCTACACCAAATCTCACACAAATCACCATCAAATCCACATCTTTTTCATGGAAAACCACTAATCAAGATAATGGGAATGGGTTATGCGTATATTAGAGACAAAACCATGGAAAAAGCCAAGGGAGGCAACGATACAAAAAATGTTAAGGCTCACCCTAACCCTCCTTGAAACACATCCAAAAAGAGATTACCTGGTGAACCGCAAATGTCGTGAGGATCTTTCCAATGGCCGAGCTCGTAACCCTCGAGGTCTCCAAGCTCTACAACTCCTTGAGAAGCAATTCCACCGTGTCTCTCGTCACGACGAGTGTTGTCACACTGCTGCATTACACTATGGGTCCTCCGTCTCACCTCACTTCACTCACACACACTCACTAGCATGCATTAGGGAGAGAGATTAGCAAGATCAAGACTCAATTGCACAATGGGAGAGTATCTTGTATTATGAGAGAAATTCACTTATATACATGGCCATAAGTGTTCACACTCACTTAAACTATGGTTGGCCATGCACTTTATGCTCATAAGAGGCCTAATGCTATTACAATGACTACTCTCATAATATATCCATGAAGTACATTACTTAGGACTTCATTCTATCTTGCTACCACACGCTCTTGAAGCGAGAATTGCCATAAATACTCCGTCATACCATTACACGCGCCTATCCAAGTTGTAGCTTTGCACACTATTGCTTCATATCTTGAATGTATGACCCTTTGGTGTATCTACCATGACTCCTTAATGTAAGATAATGGTGGTAGCTCTTGTTAATTTTAGAATGGGATTAATAAACATCCACAAAACTTATTGATCAACCTCCTTCCATTCTCTCCACTCTTGTCAATTCTGAGCTCACACATCTCAAAACACTTTGCAACTCTTTGTTCCACCATGAAACCTTCATTCCATTTCCCAAACACATCCTCATTATAACAAAAGACCTCCCCAACCAGACCATCTTCAACACTATTCTCCAAATAACCCCCGTCTGCAACTTGCTGCTTCTTTTGGTCAGCATCCATAGCCTCTTCATCCCACAAACCACTCATAGCATTCAAAAGCTCATCATCCTTGACACACACTTATGTATCCATATGGGCATCAATCTGCACAACATCATCCAGCTGATCCACATATCCTTAAAACAAAAGGAGGACCCCTTCCAAAGGCATCATCCATCAAGGCATCCACAGCACTACCCACACCACTATCTATATATTCTAGCATATATACCTGCTGAACCATGCCAACACCATCAATGTGTCATCATATAAAGGCATTCTTACCAAATGCTCTACCTCTTCACCAAACAAATCTGCAGATTCTACACTGGCATCTTTTGATGCCTCTTTCCGTAATGCATGCCACTGTGACACCTCTAGCATACCTAAGACCGCCTGCTCTTCCACGGTGGTAGACTCACCAACCTCTAGGCATTCTTCCATCACCTTGTTAGCAACTACTATCTCCAAGTCTGGGTCCATGAGACCACATAACCTGCACTTTTTACAACTTCACAAAATAGGCTGATCCATCGCCTTTATGGCTTTTGACATAGCAATGACACAATGATCCATTACATATGCACTGTTCTTAGCAGGACATACATCATATACATCAAACTTAACAACTCTTCCAGGTCTAGCGGGTGTGGCATACTCAAACCAGCCTTATGCCTCACTTCCTTTCCTGATGATAGACAGCAGCCTTCATAGCCTCAGCAAAAAATAGTGGGTCTTTCAGCTCCACTTTCTCCTTGATCCTTTCATTTATAACTTTAATGAACTTATCCTTCGTTAGAAAGTTAGGAGGCACAACCTGATTCTTGTTGAAATATACAAGTGAATAGGGTGTGTGCAGGAACAAGCCCTTGGCTAGAGGTTGTAAAAGACAATCTATAAATGTGAGAAAGCCTGTGAAAAGGTGAGAAGAATCTACTGGGAGAGAATAAAGGGTAGCATGAGGAGATTTAGGAGGTGTGGAGATATTCTGGGAGAGGTGGAGGAGATTTAGGAGGTGTGGAGATATTCTGGGAGAGGTGGAGAGAATCAAGCAAAAGAGGTGGAGTGAATCAAGGAGAAATCAGTGGGATTAGATGCTTGGATGTAAACTCTATAAATTGAGGCATTGGCTTATTGAGAATTTGCTAGTTTTTGATTATCCATGCCTACATTAAGCTATCAATTAATTGCTCACTAATCACATCTTAATTATCATCCTAATCTCTTTGTTAATGATGTTGATTCTAGCATTTGATCCACCATAGCTCATCACATTGCTGTAATTTTAACATGGTATCAGAGCCTAGCCTAGAATCCATTAATTTGTGAGCCCATTATCTTGTTAATTACCTGGCTAATTAGGATTAGTAGATAATTAATGTTTTTACCTCTTTTTCAACAAACCCTCTGTACCCCCAGCTGGTGGAGGAGCTCTATCTCCCATCATACATCAAATTAGCTCAAGCCACTTTAGGCAAGCATAGCTAACACACTTGTGCTCTAGCCCATCTAAACAGAAGGTCAAACCGCCGTGCACAGCTGGAGAAATACGCCAATTTGCACGTGCTATGTTTCTGAGGAGAAATTGAAATCTCTGCTTCACCAGATGCAATGGGTCTAATTCCTCTTGGCCCTAGGGGTTTTCAAGTAAAACAGAGATTAAGCATTCAGTGTTTGGTCAAATCTTGTGTTTCTTGGCTTAATCCTCTACTAGACTAATTGCTATTGATGGCCTTGAAAGCATTTGAGCTCATTTGAACTCTAAGGCCTCAGATCTGGGCTCCCCGCATACTCTGTTTTTTGCACACAAAATAGAGGATTAATCTGCTAATCAGTGCTAATCACTATATTTTGGTACAATTGAGGGTTCAAATTAACCATTAGGTATCTGATACAGATCCGTATAACTTTAGATTACAATTCGGAGATGGTTTGATACTCCAACGATTCCGTACAAATTGGTTACCCTAATGTAACTTCTGGTGATTTTATGCTGATAAATCTATTGAAAATCATCTCCTAAACACCAGATTGAGTTGTAAAAGGGTAGACACTACCCTTGAATCTTGAAATTGGATCAAGAGGTAAGACCCTATTCACATTATCTTATGAGTACGGGGCACAAGAAATATCCAAATTTAATGGGGAGCAGTTTTACACATGGCAGACAAAAACCATGTATCTGCTCATGAGGAAAAATCTGTGGGGGCTAGTTGAGGGAAGAGATGAAGAGGGAAGAGATGAATGCCCAGAGGTGAGAGGGAAAAATGAGTGGAAGAGCAGGAATGAAAAAGCATTGGGACTTATCACACTCAATTTAAATGATGAAATCATTCATCACATCACAGGGATATAATGGGCAAAAGATGCATGGGATGAAAATAAATTATTTGGCACACAAGCCAAAAATTCAAAGATAAATCTGTTAATGAAATTCTACAAATTGGATATGAAGGAAAGTGAACCTTTAATCACACACTTGAACAGATATAAAAGCATTAAGCAACAACATTGGCAAAAAGGTAGAAGATGATGAGGCACTAGCAGTGCTTCTCAAGAGTGTGGACAAAGGTGAATATGAAAACATTGTAGCAACACTAAAGAATGTACCTGAATTGAAGCTACACGAGATAGAAGGAGCTCTACTAGAGCAAGAGAGCAGAGGCAAAGAGAAGAAATGGCTCGACTCAACAGCAGGAGAATAAAAGCTTGTAATGAAAATATAATAGAAGTTCTTCTTTTAAGCTTAAAATCAAACTATGTATTAAAATCATAATTTTAGCCATAATTATAAATATAATTATAATTATTTCACTAGATTAAGCTAATTTAGACATTCCTCTTTTCCCAATTTACTAGGATAATCCTTTTCTCATTTAGAATGAGTTAAAGTGATTCTTATCTCCTCATAAACATTCTAAATTTCCAAGATCATTAAAATATCAATTCTTATCCTCTAGCTCATCAAGCCTAGAGTTTAGATTTGAATTAAGAGACTATCATTAAGAGAAGCATCCTTTTCCAACCAAGAGATTTAGCCATAAAGATGGCTACTCTTTTAGAGAGAGATTTACTTAAGAAAGCATTATAAATAAGCATAAAGATTAACTTAATGCTAATTAAACATTAAGAATTTTAGGGAAAGCTTTATTTGAATAAAACTAGCATTTTTTCTCAAGCTTGAGAGGGGTTGAGAAGAAGAAAGTCATTGAGATAACTTGAAAAAACCATATAAATCAATTTTACCTCCAAATTTGGCTTGATTCTTTATTAGCAGTGAAGCCCCCAACCAATCAATTGGTCCACCAAGAGAAGAAGAGCAACTCTAAGAGTTGTTGGAGAGAGAGAAGCTCCAAGCTCCCAAGAGAGAGGAAAGGGATAATAGAAATATGATTATTTTAAGATAATACTAGAATGGTATAGCTCCAATATGAAAATACAAAGGAATGAGAGTCTATTTATAGGTGAGGGAGGCCACTAACCAAGCCCAATTGGGTTCTAGAATTTTCCAGCTTCAGTTTGACTCAATTTGGACAAGATTTGGACTAGTTTAGCTCCCTTTTTTATCTAGTTTGTTCCAGGAGAGAGGAGAGATAAAAATATCACATTTTTTTGAATTAAAACCACACATGTGAAAAAGGCACCTACCTCAAAGTTCTCCCTCTCCTTACCGAGGTGTCAAAAATGCAGCATTTCTCCAAAATATCTCATTTTTATATCTCTTAATTTTTAACTAATAAACCTTGTACTCAGTCAACTCTTTATCTTATGTGCATTTACTCAGTTTTGGGTCTTTTCTTTCTGAAAATGTAGACCCTTAGGCTAAGGTTCCTTATACCATTTTCAATTAATTCCTAATGCACATTGGAAAGTTCATTTTGAACTTCTGTTTTAGGGGAATCCATTTTAGACACTAGGAAAATTTTTGTATCCAAAGATATCTCAATTTTGAATTACCTCTCTCTAGATATTTTCTCTCTCTAGGCCAAAATAAGGTAAAACAAGATCTTTCTTCTATTTCAGAGAGGGGATGATTACAAGAATAGAAGGGGAGGTTCTTACACCTTTACATCTCAAAAGCTAGAGGGAGGAATCTTACAAAAATAGTCACTCAAAACCTCATTCGAAGGAATGCTCTTCTCTCATGATAAAGCCAGCGTCACATCAACACTTGCACCTTTAATGGCTCAACCTAAGTTATAGAAGGACATAATGAACTACATAAAATAGGAATGTCAAGATTTGCAAGTCTCTAAATAGCCCTCATTAAGAATTGTCAGAGGGCCGTGTGCCATTGTCCGCATTGGGTGCTCTTGAAAAAGCTGAGACCCAAACAGAGAATGAAAGTGAATGGGAATATATGAAACAGACATGGGATCTGAAGAAGATGAAATACTAACCAAAACACCCATGGTTCCTTGGGAAGACTCTATCATGGTATGATTTGATTTCCCT
The DNA here is from genome assembly GCF_041138505.1 of Cibotium barometz. NCBI lineage: Eukaryota > Viridiplantae > Streptophyta > Polypodiopsida > Cyatheales > Cibotiaceae > Cibotium > Cibotium barometz. Next base: position 14,736,369 of record NC_141111.1, on the reverse strand, counting down.
ACAAGAGGCAATGATGTTCAGCGCGCAAACACGCACGCGCAAACACGCATTGATTAGCCCTCGAGCAAGTCATAACATCATGACAATAGACACTTGGGTGTCATTAGGACAACCTGAACTCACCCGACAAGCAATGGTCTTGCAAAAGGAACTAATGGACAAAACATTAAAGTTCCAGGTTACTTTAGATACACTACTCGAATAATCGATGTGGCGATATGGAAATTACATTTCATGTCACCCTAGATTCCCTTGAGTATGATGTCATCATTGGTAGACCTTGGATAAGTAAATCGTTGTATTCACTAGATGAATCCATGCAAACAGTCACCTTGAACACTCCTGTGCATGCAATATACAATTGCTATTACGGGAGGAAGAAACCTTGCAGGAGTCGAAACTTCCAACATATCTTACTGAAAAGATCCCTAGGATTTTGGTTGGATTGGAAATTAAAAATAAAATCACCACAGCTCAGGCACAGCTTTATCCAACATGAGAACACAATATCATGACCCTCGAGCTATGGGAATTGTTAGGTCAACCAACACTCACGGCACATCCTGAAAGGATTACCTTTACACAATTCTTGAACATGCCATGTCTCGGGTACTTTGAACATACAATGTATATTGAAACTAACCCCCTCACTTGCAATTTTTTTGAAACTAACCCCCTCACTTGCAATTTTTTTGTTTGGTTGAGTATGTGTTGGAAGCATATTTAATCTTGGGGTTGAGTATGTGTTGGAAGCATATTTAATCTTGGGGCATAAATGGACTATTGATGCCCAAGCACCACTGTGCTTTGCTAGAGCGATAGAGTCATCATGATGGTCAACAACAAAAAGTTGATAGTACCATACTGCGAGGAAGAGGATCCAACTTTAATGGATATCTATGATGCTGAATGTAAAAGGATACAAGCCTCTTCCACAAAATCCCCTCTACACCATGACCTACCATCTGTGTCAACGATCAACTCTGATAAAGCCTCTACTCCTTCAATCCCATCCTCACCTATAAAGTTCAATGCCAAGACCTCACAACAATCGACATCTATTCTTGACAAAATTCCCACAGCCAAACCATCTATCTCTAATAGGGAACTCAAAGGAAAGGCCCCGCATCCTATGCATCTTCATTTCAACAAACCTCATCAAAGGAGATAACCACATGCTCAAAGGCCTTGTCTCGATAGAGCCACTCACCAAGAGACTTTAACCTCATCATCAACAATGCCCATGAGTCTCAACCCTGCAACCTAGCACCGACAAAAGTCAAGGAGGGCCATAAACCTTCCACATCAACCCTAAAGAAAACTCCACCAAGACTACCACAATCACGATATCTTAATAGTATCAAAATGTGGGTGGAGAAACAGCTACTTGTAGCTCAAGGCTACTATGAAGGTGCCAATCAAATTTAGGTACCTCGACAGTCAAAACCTCTTCCTCAACAAAGCACTCGAAAGCCAAGGAAGAAGAAAACTAATCCACAACAGCGTCTACAAAAGCCTATGCGAGTTCCTCAAAGAACTCCACCAATGCAACAAGTGTGCCCAGTACAAAAAACATTGCTGCAAGCACAAGGGTACTACCAAAGAAATACCAAATCTTGGGTCCCAAGTGCATCACAAAGTCCCCTAAGCTTGCACAAAGAAAGCCTCAACACCAACAAGCACATTGGCAAACAAAATACAGTGTTCGTCAAAGATGGGTACCTGTGCATGTCCTTCAACAACAAGGATACTATGATGGTAATTCCATCATATGGTTGCCAAAATCAAACAATGTGAAGAAAACCTCACCACCGACTTCAACCCCAACAAATTCACCTATAGTTTGACAAGAATGGAGGCCCAAGAAACAGCAAGCAAATCCCTCAACCACTCTCGTGCATCCAGCACCAACACAAGAGCTTGTTTGTTCAAGCAAACAATCAGCAGTCTTCCCTATTGCCTCAACATCATTTCAGTAACAAATATGGAGACTTAAGAGCACATCAAGAACAAAATAACAATGCTCATTTCACCCCTCTGGAAATGATGACCCAAGGATTGGACTATGATGAGACATTTAGTCCAGCGGCTAAGATGGGCACAGTGAGAGCAGTCATTGCTATGGCTGCAGCTAATGGCTGGGAAATGCATCAAATGGATGTCAAGAATGCATTTCTAAATGGAGATCTACAAGAGGAAGTGTACATGGCACATCCAAAAGGGTATGCACACCTTAGATATCCCACTCACGTATGCAGATTGAAAAAGGCATTGTATGGTCTGAAGCAAGCACCTCGTGCTTGGAGTGATAAGATGAGCAGATATCTTATCTCACTTGGTTTTCAGATTTCTACAACAGATTCTTCACTCTATGTGAAGAAGACAGAGCATGGGATTGTTTTACTAGTCATCTATGTGGATGACTTGATTATCACAGGTGATCATGGTGCAGATGTGATGCATGTCAAGAAAGCTTTGAGTGGGCAATTTGACATGAAAGATCTTGGTGAGTTGAGATACTTCCTTGGAATTGAAGTGGTCAAAGATCATGCAGGTACATGGTTAGTACAGCGCCAATATGCATTGGATATGTTGGCAAAGTATAGCATGACAGGGTGTAAGCCTATGAGTACACCATTGGAGCAAAATGTGAAGTTTCGGGCTGATTATGGCGAGGAATTGGATGATCCTTCTATGTACAGGAAGATGGTTGGTAGTCTCATATACATGACTATCACATGCCCGGATTTGAGTTATGCTGTGGGGCTAGTCAGCCAGTTTATGCAGAGCCCGAGGAAATCACATTTGGATGCAGTGAGACGCATCATGAGATATGTGAAGACCACAACACATTATGGTTTATTTTATGAGAATGGTAAAAGCTTGGACATACATGGCTACACAGATGCTGATTGGGCAGGTAGGGCATATGACAGGAGGTCTACTAGTGGATATGCTTTTACACTTGGAAGTGCTGTGGTGGTGAGTTGGAGTAGCAAGAAGCAACCTACAGTTGCTTTATCCAGTACAGAGGCTGAATACAGAGGTGCAGCCATTGCTACTTGTGAGGCTATATGGTTAAAGAGTCTCTTGACAGATTTATGTGAGCCTATTGATGGCAAAGTTGTCATTCATTGTGACAACATGAGCAGTATACAGTTGGCAAAGAACCCAGTGTTTCATGCGAGGATCAAACACATAGAGGTCCATTATCATTTTGTCAGAGAAAAGGTGCTCGATGGTACAGTTGATCTTCAGTATGTGAAGACTGATGAGCAGGTGGCAGACATCTTTACGAAGCCACTTAGCAGGGAGAAGTTTGAGTACTTCCGGACTATGTTGGGAGTACATGGGATGAGCTTGAGGGGGAGTGTTGAGAGTCTTGATATCCCAAGCTCATCTACATCTTCATCGACAGTACATCATGAGCTTGAGAGGGGCTGTTGAGATTCAAGCTCGATGTCAGTGTGAGCCAGCTATGCTATGTGCTGGCAGATTAGGTAGGAACATGTGTGAGACATAAATGACCGCGTGTCCAGCTGGTCATAGTGTGTGGACATTAGCTAGGGTTAGTAGAGTGTGGACACAACTCATTGTGTGTTGTGTGGATTATGGATTTGTGCATTATGCTTTGTGTGAGAGTGGACATGGCTTCCCTCTATGGTTAGGGTTTGCAATATACATTAGGGTTTGCTCCTGTGTGTGTCTCTCCTCCCCCTCTACCGTTCTTTCAACATGTTTTGCCCCCAGGTACTAGGGAAAAGAGTTCCCAGGTCCCCTAGCCGGCGCTTCAAGCAAACTTCAAGATAGTCACACCACTTACACGCCCAATATGAAATTGCATGTTTCACATGTTTCATCTATTCAGTTGTCTTTAAAATAATCTTTTAGTGAAACCATAGTATCACTGATCATAATCCTCCAAAATATCTAGCTTGAATTCCAATTTGCAATCATCCCTTCACCGTTGTACCTATGGCATCATTGGTAACCAGAACGCTCACCACCTGTTCACTCAGGGGCCTTTTCAATAGTTCCTAGCTCATAGTACCCAAAAATATAATCACATAAGAAAATTTAAATGGACTCTCCGTTGAAGATCAACAAGATCAACCAACAGATCCATATAAAACAGCCATGGACTCATTCGTTGAGGACCAGCAAGGCCAATCAACCAAATCCATGCCTGAATTTAGAAAATAACTCTAACTCCTTGTTCCATTTTCTTCCCTGACGCATGCGTGGGTATCTTTGATGACCCAAAAACCGAGCACCGTATGGTCAGCACCCGCTAGACTCCTTCGCAGGTCACCTAGCGCTTCACTCATAGGCCGACTTTCGCAAAAAATTAAATTAAATATTATTTTTTTAGACGTGAAATACTTAATCCGTGAACCGCTAATCCAACAATCTTTTTTATTTTTTTATTTTTTTTATAAAGACCTTTTCAAGCCGTGAAACCTTGTGTTTCACGCGCCGTGAAGCAGGTACGTTTCACAAATTTTTTTATTTTTTTATTTTTTTATTGCCGTAGTGGGGGACTGTTTCACGTCGTGAAACAGCAGAGTTTCACACCGTGAAACCTTAACCCGTGAAACGTCGATTTTTTTCTTTTTTTGAATTTTAGAGTCTAGTGGAAAATTTGAATTTCCTTGTGTGTCGAGGAAATATGGGCATTTTCCCAAAAAGACAAGTGGAAATCAAAAAAATCAACACCTTTGTGAAACCCCCTTACACCCTTCATAAATGACCCCCAAAACAGACAATTCAACAACTCATTGGCATCTTTTCATTCAATGTTCATTAGCCTTAATGAGTTATGGAAAGATCTTAAGAATTAATCAAAGATTAATCTTTCCCCCTTTTAGACTAATCAAGAGCTCTAATTAACCACTAATCACTAATTAATTCACACCATTGAGCACATCATTGGATAGAGCATGAAATTGCTAAGCTATGTGCATCAACTAATGTATAAATTAATCTATAATTAGAGATTAATTAAACACTTAATTCTAGTCTCTTCTCTTTATGCAAAATTAAGCAAAAGAGAGGGAAATTCCTCCAAGTGATGAAGAAATTGGTGTAATTAGGTGTTTTGATGCATCTAAATGCTCTCAAAACACTAATTTTGACCTCTTACATGATCAATTTGTCCCCAAGAAATATATTTTCTAATCTTTTAACCTCTTGAATTGGATTAATCACTCTCGATGTGATAAAAACCAATCAATTAAGAAAGATTAGTCACAATTTCAAAGGTTTTAAAGAGTTTTTGTGGAATTTTGTAAAGTTAAAGGATTAAGCTACTCCTAATACTTGCTAACACTTTAATGCATACAAATCAAACAAAAGCACACAAATCAGATAAAAATTAATGATTCTAGCTCTATGTTTAACTCCAAAGAGAGCTAAATATCACTAAAAATTGCATTCTATTACATTTTTTGATGCAATGGAAGAAAACAAAGCCAAATACACTCTATGTGCAAGCCCTATGAACATTAAAAATCACATTAACAACAATAAAACAATGATTTAATCTAAAAATTAAGCAAAAAGGCATTCTATACAAAACAAAAAAGAGCTATTTCTCACAAAATCACACACAAATCACCATCAAAACCACATCTTTTTCATGGTGAGCCACTAATCAATAAAATGGGCAATGGGTAATGCGTAGATTAGAGGAAAACGATGGAAAAAGGAAAGGGATGATTCCCTGGCAACAGCGCCAAAAATGTTATGGCCCAAATCCCCCTTTTGAAACACATCCAACAAGAGATTACATGATGAACCGCAACCATGTGAGGATCTTTCCAATGGCCGAGCTTGTAACCCTTGAGGTCTCCAAGCTCTACAACTCCTTGAGAAGAAATTCCACCGTGCCTCCCGTCGTGAGCATTGTCACATTGCCACGTTGCACTACATGTACTCGTCCCTCCTCTAACCTCACTTCACTCACACACACTCACTAGCATGCATCACAGGGAGAGATTAGCAACAGGATTAGTAAGAGAAAGACTCTATTGAACAATGGGAGAGTCATTTGTATTATGATACATATTCACTTACATACATGGCCATAGGTGTTCACACTCACTTAAGTTGTGGCGGCCGGGCACTTTAGGCTCATAAGAGGCCTAACGCTATTAAAATGACTACTCTCATAATATTTCCATGAAATACATCACTTGCTGCAGTTCACGTCGTGAATTAGACTATGCTTTATGTCATGAGACTTCATCCTAACTTACTACCATATGCTCTTGAAGCGAGAATTGCCATAAGTATTCCATCAAACCATTACGAGCGCCCGTCCAAGTTATAGATTTGGACACCATTGCTTCATATCTTACATGCATGACCATTTGGTGTATCTATCTTGACTCCTTGACGTAATATAATGGTAGCAGCTCTTGTTAACCCTAGAAATGGGTTAACGGCATAAGAGAATGAGAGGTTTTGGTTACAAAATGCCTTATCTAATTCGTTTTTAGGGTTTACACCCTTGGGCAGTCAAAGCTAAAAAATTAGGTGCCTGGGGCATCCTAGGCCTCCTACACTAGTGCAAACACTTAGCCATTGGTAATAATCTCAACATAAAGTCCCATTGTATGCCTTTAATGAAAAATCAATAACACACACATAAAATAATACATTATAATGCTCAACAATGAAAACTAGGCTTCCAACAAGTGCATGTGACCAATATGAGGTAGAAGTTGTTCAATGTATCCAATATCAATACCAAGAAAGTCTTTGGAAAGGGTTAACACATGTAGACCATAAAATCTAAGCACAAGAGTGCCTTTTCAATCAAAAATCAAACACCATGAGATGAATTTTATAGCCTAAGGGATTTGTACATAGGAAACTTGTACATGTGGACAAATCAATGACACAATAGTTGACACTCCAAGAACTTGGCCTAGAGGTCATCATCTTTTGTGCACCTTCAAGCTTAATCTAGAACCTCCTCATCACATCAAACCCTTCTTTGAAATTCTTGTTCACCATAAACTCTTTACCCAACTTCACATAATCATACTCCAAACCTTTATGTCCTTCTTTGAGCCGATTTTGTTTTGGTCCCAAAAACTATCAAGATGAAAATAAACCAATGGACTAGGTCCAACCCTATTGGGAGGGTAACCAACATGAAGAATATTTTGTGCATCTACATCATGTAAAATTTAAAATATCCACATTATTCAATAATGTACCTAAGTCGTAGACACTCCATTCAATTTATATCCAACCCTAAGAGTGGACCATACACAAACAATTACACTTACCATGGACATTATGCAATAATGTACCTAAGCCATAGACACTCCATTCAATTTATATCCAACCCTAAGAGTGGACCATACACAAACAATTACACTTACCATGGACATTATGCAATAATGTACCTAAGCCATAGACACTCCATTCAATTTATATCAAGCCTATTACAAGAGTGGACCATACACAAACAATTACACTTAGCATGGGCACTATTTCCACCCTTTGTTGATGGAGGTCCTCCTTTGTTAGTTGTTGTTGCTTCCCTTTCTTCCATTTCCTTATTTTTTATTGCTTGTAGCTCTACCATTAGGATCACCATTGGCTCTAAATATGGGTGCTATGTACATGCTAAGTTGTGGGGGGCGAAAGAACTACCCAAGCCTTGCAAAGGTCTGACATACATGAAATCTTCTTCAAGCCAATAAGATACATCAAGAATCTAAGAAGAAAAAGCATAACATCTTTTAGTCAACATGACCCAAAAACTTTTGTACATAAATGCAACATCTTTAAATGCAAACAAAAGTGATGAACAAGTGGAAAAAAGAACATACCTATAAACCAAACCTCTGCTTGCATTTTTCATGTCCACATGTTTAGCAAGAGATGTAGCCACATTCATATCCTTTTGGAATGCAAAGAGAATAACTCCTCTATAGTGGGCCACAATGTCATCAAAATACTATGAAAGAGTAGGCTCATCTAGTAACACAATCACTACCTTTGCAATGTTTTTTTTCAACACTGGCTCGAGAAGCCGAGTAGCTTCCTCTAGTAGTTGGTCCATCCATACCTCCTTGTTTGGTACAAGGTATGTAATGGTGGTCTCCAGCAAGCATGCCAAAAGTAAGCAATGAAGCTTCAATCTCTTAGAACAATGAGCAAATGATATTGTATAGAGCTTCTCCATAGTGATCTAATAAGAGGCTCTTCAAAAGGAAGATTCCACAAAATATCAAACTACTCTACCATTTGCAAGGTTCACAATAGAAAGGATATGTGGAAAATTTTCAAAAAATCAACATGACAAGAATTTAATACATTGCATTAAAAAGAGAAGACCAAAACGCTCCATTATAAACCTTATGAACAATTCAAGATTAGAGTTGAAGGAAAATCACCCGAGTCATCCTCCTATTGTATGACTTTATCACAGTTCTTCTTTCCTCTTTAATCTTTGCATCTTTATCTTCCTTGGGTAGGGTAGAGGATATCCTCTTCCATGCAAGTTCAAAATGGTAGTTTCACTTGATCTACATGAATGAAAAAAGAGCTCTACATTCTATTAAGTTATGATATAAATTAACCAAAGTACCAAGATAGATGTCAAAGAAACTCCTTACCACATAAACCATACTTCCAAGAATTGAATGAGCTAGGAGATACCAAACTCTCTTACCCCCACTAGCCTAGACTTGTGCTTTGGCTTTCTTGATTTACTTTCTTTTAGAATCTGTAAATATTGTTGTGAAGGAGGACTCATCACATGCACACAAGGTGGAAGTATGTCTCATGTAATCTTTCAGAGTAGTCTTCAAAATAGCCTCCCCATTCATTCTGGAAAAAAAAATAACACAAGATCGCAAAATAAAAAACAATAACACATTATGAAGAAAGCATAGGCCTCATAACATTTATTTTTTTAAAAAAACATGCATCCCAAAATTTCATAAGAAGGTACATAAATAGATTTTTTAAATATTACTTACAAATTCAATCTTTGCAAGGACACCAACAACTCAAGCTCATCATTTGGAGATGGTGTAATAAACTGGGCTTGGATTCTGTAGTGCTTATCCTTGATATTTTGAAATCACTCTACTATGATTTCCATCCAAGTTGCAAATCAATGATTCCCCTCACAAATAAAGAACATTTTTTCTTGAGAGCATAGACCATTGCTCCTCTCTCCTTAGCTTACTCATATTAACATTGCTCCTCTCTCCTTAGCTTACTCATATTAACATTTTGCCAATGTCTATCCTTGTTCCATTTGTAAATCTTACTGAAAAAATGAAATTTCCCTTTGCATCAAAATACCCCTTATTCACATATATCTCCTTAAGCCTAGTAAGATCACATCTTAGATTCCTCACCCTTGGATTTGAAAGGTATCTACATAAGGGACTATTGGAGAGAGGATCATTGCAATCTTGTCAAGAAACTCACACCCTTGTGGTCTAGAAACAGCCTTAAGGTATAACCTCCTCATTGTTATCCCCCTTCACCTAATCTTCTTCATGCTAACCAGCATCCCTAGGATCTTGTTGGAAAGATGCAGGGGAGAAGAGAGCTTGAGCTCAAGCACACACACACACTCACAAAACCCTAAAAGAGAACACACAAGGTGAGAGGCTGAAAATATTTTTCTTCTTCACATAACACTCAACACACCATATACAAAGATAAGAGTACACACTATATGAAAAAGTACTCAACCAAATACATACTAGGGTTCTCTATAGTGTGAACCCAACTAAATGAGCTGGCGCTATAACTATGCCAGCAGTCTCTACAATGGCTGTCACACAGCCTGTCATCCCACTGGCCGCATATCACCCATGATCTCACCAACCATGCCAGTGGTGTAAGTGTGGGGCCTATCCCCCAGGCGGGTCATCAGTGTCCACCGCCTCACTAGATGAGCTCAATATCTCAACAATTAATACATTCTCTAGATTGTTCAAAAATTCCATAGTCTTTCATGAAGCAACACCTTTAGTTTAGGTCTAGGACCTTGCTCATGGGCTCAAGTATAAAAGGGGGCTCATGGACTATCGTTGTACTTTTCACCTTTCTACCTTTTGACATCTTGGCTCCTTTCTTGGAGATGGTGGCCACTCATGGTCTAGGGCTCATGGCAATCATATATAGCCCTTGGTGGGAGGTTAACTCACTTAGGCATCAATCATTCTTAGATTACTGTTAATCTAATTCTTTAAAATGCATTATCTTGATCAAGATTAATTAGTGTTAATCATTTTCAGAATTGATTTTTACACAGTTTTTAAATTTGCTAGTTTCTTGTTTTGACAAGATTAACAATGGAACTTATGTTAATCATTTTTGAATGTGTATTAACCACTATTTTCAAAACCTTGATCCACTTTACTGTTCAAGATTTCTTGAACTTCTTGATCTTGATTTCTTGATTTTTGAAATTAGGGTTTGCATAAATTTTAGTAACCAATATTGAGGGATTTTCTTGCATTACCTTGCTTAAAGAGCCTACAATTTCAAATATCAATCCTTTAAGCTCTTATTTCTTCAAGATCAAGCCCTCAATTGCCAAATCTTTGAATTCTTGAAGAAAGATTACAAGAAGAAGATTACTGTGTAGAAAATCAAGGTTGTTGTGCGCAGAGTTTAGATTGTTGTGCAAAATTTTCAAATTATTGTGCAGAATATTCAGATTGCTATGCAGAGTTCTCAGATTTATGTTGTAGAGTGCTATGCTGAGTGCAGATTCATAACAATCTTGAACAGAATTCAGTGTAGATTTTATGGCTAGTAGCAGAGAAGGGCAAATCTACATTATGACATCAGATCTACATCTCTGTGGAAGCACATTGTGGAGATCGGATTGGCATATTGCTTCCCATCTGATTTGGGGAAACAGAGAAAGGCAACTAGTGCACATCTCAGGCTGAGGCTACATGCTAATAAGGAACTTAGCACACAGCCACTGTAGGGTTTTTTTTTAGTGTAGCAATGCACATTTCAACACATCTCTCTCTCAACAAGCATCTCAAGAGAGTTTCAGCAGTAGACAAGTTCGCATCACTAGTTGTGCAAGAGCAAAACTAAACTGCTCAGCCATTTCTATTGTAGACCAGAGCTTGGAGAATTGAGTGATTGTCCTTCGCTGATCTGAAGCATGGTGACTAGTGGATGGCCAGCCTTTCACAGTAGGCGTCACAGTCGACAACTTCCAATGCTTCTCGATGTAAGTGCTTCATATAGCAACACAATTGTTGGCTTCATAGCCTTCACCCAGGAAGCTCTGCAAATCAAGCCTTCTCACATCATGTAACGCATTGCCTAGGAGGCTCGCTCAGTGTTTCATAGCAATGAGAGAGTGCAAAGCATGAGAGAGAGAGCAGGAGTGCATGAGTTTAATAAAAGTTTTCTTTTCAACATGTTATATAACAAAGGTGTACCTAATGTTTTACATTTCAACTTAGGGTTTGAAACCCTTTTCACACCTTCCATCTTTCACACCATTCCCACTTGGTCCAACCCATTCTTTTGGTCCATACTCTAATTACCCACACTTCCTCTCATTATTTTGTCCGCCGACCTCTTTACCCCTTTTATATTCTCTTGAGGTTTTGGACTGCTTCACACACACAAACTATTTGGTTTATTGGGGGGGCGTCACACAATTTCGTGCTTTTATTAGTGCTTGTTCACATGCATTAGTGCATTGTGAGCCTTACTCATATGCCTTGGACTTCATTGATGATTTTTCACACGTGTGAGGTGTGATTCATACACTCAGCATTTTTGGTGTGTGTTTACATGCTTTTTGGGTTTCATAGGGTATTGTTCACATGCTTTGAGTTCGTGGAGGTGGTTCATGTGCTGTGTGGCCAATTTGGTGTAATTTTGGGCATTCACACATGCATTTTTGGCCACTTTGGTGCATTTGAGGCTGTTCACATGTGAGCCCTACCTTGTGCATTGAGGCTGTTCACATGTGAGCCCTACCTTGTGCATTGGTTTTTGCACTATTTTGGACATTTGGTGGTGATTTGCATTCAGTTTTGGCCCTTGTTCATGCGCGGGTGATCATTATGAGCATTTTTGTCATAGTTTTGGCCTTTGCTTATGTGCGAGTGGCCATTTGAGCATATTGGTGCTTTTTCCACATGCGGTGTGGCATTCTTGAGCACATTGGGGGGGGGGGTTCCTAACTCTCAAGAATTAGCGGACGACATGGGGATCCATTACTACTTCTACCCCAGCTATCATCACCGCATGGGGATCCATTACTACTTCTACCCCAGCTATCATCACCGTGCTACCGACCATCATCGTCTTCAACATCAATATGACTCTGTCGTCCCCAGACGCTGATCGTGAAGCATCCGCTTGTATCCGATCACTTTGGCTCGATGCCCGTCATCTTGATCTACCATTTTACATGTGGAGATGCATATCATTTGCTCAATTCATACATACATTTGGCACATCGTGGCTTTGATCTCTAGATCCTTCTTCACCGACATCATGCTATGATGACACATCATATTCATGTCACATATGGATATTTGAGCTTGAGATGTTGCTGCCTAGCTAGTTTAGACACTTATTTGATGAGGAGGATGTCCGTGCCAAATGGTCCAGACGTTCTACATATGGTGATTTTTTTGAGGATCTATGTGGTTATCTTTACATGGATGGCTCGACATTGCTTGCATGGGATTATGTATGTTGGGACTTGATCGAGTGCCTACACTCATGATGAGTAGACATGACTATATACTCAAGGATGGGTATCATGATGGCATGCATTCAGCGGGTGATGATGTGGATAGTGATGTGATGATCATCATGTTGATGATGATATTGATATATTAACACATGTACACATGGTGATAATCATACACACACATGTGATGACATTGATGTATCACACCCACATACCCATGATGATGTATCGTGGACACATACACATGATGATATTGATGTATCGCACACACATACACATGATGATATTGATGTATCGCACACACATACACATGATGATAGTGATACATGTGCACATGTTACCACTGACACATATGCACATGATGATGATGTATGTGATGGTGATAGTGAGAGTGATGTGTGTGAGTTAGATCATGTGGGCATAATCTTGATGGGAGGGATGACAGAGCGAGCATTCCAAGAATTGTGATTGATGATACACCTATGTCTACCTACCTTTCATCAGATCATAGTGATGCATTTACAGTAGGCTATCATGGGGATCATCTCTTGACTAGTGATGCATCCATTGCAGTAGTGTGTGAGATTTGGGATGATGATACTTCACATGCTGATGAGTGCATGAGGAGCATAGACGTGAGTTTGTAGTGCTAGATGAGTCAAGGTACTCTTCTAGATCTTTTATTCAGGAGGATATCTATGATTCTATCTCTACTCCTAGTTCTCATAGCTCTCATAGCATACCTGGCAATATTTACTCAGGTTTAGTGCATATACTTGGGCAGTCATGCATTGCACATGAGCATAGCGATGATTTTGTTGAGGCAAGGCTTCGTAGGAGAGAGAGGATTATGCATATGGATCTAGAGAGCTTTTCATTTTATTTGGGTAGTTTCCTAGATCCAATGATTAGAGAGATTGACCTATCTTTGGATATAGGTTATATATGGATTCCATTGATGGATACAGACCATGATCATGATCATGATTTTAGACATTGTGACGATGAGACATGGTCAGTGATTTGATGGATGATAATCATATCCATAGTAGATCATATGGTATAGATATTGAGAGATTTTCATTTGATCTAGACATCTCCTTACATCCAATATTGCTAGACCTAGATTTATCATGGGATATAGGTCGCATAGGGGCATCATTGATGGAGATAGACCATGTTTATGAGGATGATCTTGGAGGCCTTGCGGATGCCATAGATGATGATTTAGGAGATGATACCATTTATCTTTCATGTGAGGATATAGGGATGATTATGATGATGCTAATGAGTATATTGATTATGATGATGCTAATGAGTATATTGATTATGATGATGCTGATGAGTATATTTTTTAGTGATGATTATAATGATTAGTGATGATTATGATGAGTATATTGATATCTTAAATCGTTATACACACATATAGGGTTTTGGACATGAGGAGGTAGTGCATGATTTGGCTCATTCACATATACCTATTGATATAGTGGATCATGTCTTTGACATTTTGAGTGATACTACATGGGATTATAGCATTGGTTCACTCTTACCCTTGCATGATGCCCGACCTTAAGATATGTTCTTTTGGTTCCTACAGATGTCGACACGAGCCTATGTTCTTTGGAGCCATGAGATTTTCATTTGGATGCATTCTTTGCCACTTAAGGAGCATAGTTTTTGGATATGAGGCTCGACTTTCAGATGCACCTATGACATATGTCATTCTTGGCCTACACGATGGTTCTTTTTTGCCAAAACCATTTGACATTTGACTAAGAGTTTTGAGCATTTTCAGTGGATACCTTTCATGCCAGATTCACACTAGGATCATGAGGATGGGCTTTTGAGTTTTCCTTTCGACCCTAGAGCTACTATTTCTTTGGATTTGACCTTTCCTTTTGATCCAGGAGCTACCATTACTTCGTCTTTTGGAGTTGAGCTTTCCTTTCGACCCAGGAGTGGTTTGGGGTGTATACTCATACATATCTATTTGATCCTACAGGATACTCGACTAGCTTCATCATTAACGGTGGTTCCTTATCCACTTGTACCAAATTATTGTGGAACCATTACCTTGGATTTTTCATGCCTTGGATTTCCTTTCGATCCAAGTGGTTACATAGATAGCCTCATCATCATTGGGAGCCCTTCATCCTTACCCGACCGGGGGTCATATGACTCATGTATGGGTCTTCCACTACATCGGCATTCCACCATGGATGTGATTTTTGGCTTTTTTACATAGCCACTTGTATATGTCTTTTCTTTGGGCATGACCACCCTTTGATTTTGAAATCATTATAGGAGGGGATGGTTTGTAATGAAGCAAGACCTTTAGTTTAGGTCTAGGACCTTGCTTATGGACTCAAGTATAAAAGGGGTCTAGGACCTTGCTTATGGGCTCAAGACTAAAAGGGGTCTCATGGACTATCATTGTACGTTTTATCTTTCTACCTTTTGACATCTTGGCTCCTTTCTTGGAGATGGCCACTCATGGTCTAAGGGTCATGGTGGTGGCAAGCTTTATAGCCATCCTCTTGATGGGAGGTTAACTCACTTAGGCATCGTGGCCATTGTATGAGATTATCATTAATCTTATATTAATCCATGATGATTTATCCCTAATCTGAGCTTTAGGATCACTCCATTTCACAATCTCACTCTCATGGGCACTTTGAGAGTCATGAGACTCTTCCCTCATCAGGCCTATGATCAATAGAAGAGCTTCCTTGTCCTTCTTACCCATTTTGCCAGAAGGCATTGCTTTCCACTTTTTAGAAGAGTCATCCTGCAAGAGGAAACCACAAATGTATAAGGATTTATGTTATAAACTATAAGAGCTTAAATTAGATAGCCCACACAAAAATTATGGCAGTAAAAAGAGTTGATAAAAGATTATATTTTTTTGAGTGTCTTACAAACAACGTATTGACATAGACACCAAGCGCTGCATCCACTATAACAAGCATACATTCGTGGTAGTTGATAGATTAACCAAAGTTGCCCATCTGATTCCAGTAAAAGAAACCTACACTGCAGTGGATGTGGCCAGAGTGTTTCTCAAGGAAATCTTCAGATTGCATGGCCTACCCAGAAGAATAGTAAGTGATTAAATTCACTTCAAGATTCTCGACTACATTTTTTGAAGCAGTAGGAACTTTCTTGGATCTCAGCACAGCCTACCACCTTGAGACCGATGGTCAAACTGAAAGGGTAAACCAAGTAATCGAAGATATACTTCGGTCATGCTGGCAGGGAACCCAAGAAGTGGCTAAGCTATCTGCACCTAGTCAAGTTTGCCTACAATGCTTCTTATCACAGAAGTATTGGGATGAGCCCTTTCAAAGCTTTGTATGGACAAGATTGCTTAACTTCATTAACTTGGTTCGACCCATTGATTAGGGTTGAGATGTCTAGACAGATGCTTGATGACATGGAGCAGCAGATGCAGGCAATTCGTAAAAATATAAAAGCTGCCCAAGATAGACAGAAGCAGTATGCAGATAAGAAGAGGACAGACAGAGAATTCAAAGAAGCAGATATGGTCTTCATTCAAGTACACCCCAAAAGAAGTTCTCTATCTCTTGGGAAGTACAAGAAGTTATCCCCCAGATATTGTGGGCCATATCTGATTACAAAGAAAGTAGGTGACTTAGCCTACGAGCTTCTTCTGCCTCCTCATCTTAAAGTACATAATGTATTTTATGTCAACCTTCTTAAAAAGTATATACCAAGCCCGAATCATGTGCTTGATGATGAAATCTTAACTTCTTCAACCCAAGGGCAGATGGAACTCCAACCTGAAGAAATCCTTGATGTTCAATAAAAAATTCTCAAGAACAGAATTTTGAGAGAATTATTGGTTAAATGGAAGTTCTATCCTTTTGAAGATGCCACCCCACCTGGGAGAAGGAAGTCAAACTGTTTGCGAGATTACCCCCAGTTTGCGAGATGAGGACATCTCGCATTTTTCAAGTAGGAAAGAATGTAAGACTCCTCCCCAGCCTCTCAAGATGTCCAGCATCTTCCCCCTCTAATCAAATCCCTCTTCAGAAATATAAAAGATCTTGTTTCTACCTATTTTGACCTAGAGAGAGAAAATGTTCTAGAGAGAGAATATTCAGATTTTGAATATTTTTGGATGGAAAAATATCTCTTCTTATTAAAATAAGTTCCCCCGAACAGAAGTTCAAAAAGATTTTCAGAAGGTGCATTAGAAATCAAGTATAATCTATTCAAGAGGCCTTATCCTAGGGGTCCAGATTTTCGAAAAATTTCAAATTAAGGTTTTGAAGGGCCAATCAAATTCATCCAAATGTATGAAGAAGATAAATAGAATAAATAAAGAAAATTTTCCCAAAAATGAGTAAATACTCACATAAGATGAAGAGTGGACTAAGGACCAAAGGAAAAGCTTAAAAAATGGATTTTTGACACCTCACAATGGGGATTCCCTCCTCATGAATGAGGCACCTACTTCACATGTGTAATGGAGTTTTAAATCTTCAAAAATTGAGATATTTCATCTCTCCTCTCTCCTAATTCAAGACTAGTTCCAAAAAGTAAGCCAAACTGACCTAAAAATGGTCAAAAATTGACCAAACTGAATTGAAAAATTCTAGAATCAGTTTGCTTGGTTAGGAGCTCACTTTTTTCTATAAATAGAAGCCTCCCTCTTTGTTGAAAAATAATAGTGTTTATGCACTCTTACTCTACTCCTCCCAAGAGCCAAGAACTGTGAATTTCTTAATAATTCACTAGTTTTTTACCTTTCCCTCTTCTAAAGATTGGTGGCCACTCTTGTTACAAACATGAGTAGAACCCTCAAACCATCAAGCCAAAGGAAAGCTCCCAAAGAATTTATGTAAGTTAGAAATCTTGTTACAAACACGAGTAGAACCCTCAAACCATCAAGCCAAAGGAAAGCTCCCAAGAATTTATGTAAGTTAGAAATCTTATATTTTTCTTTATTCTTTTCATGCTTTCTAATTTTTGTGTTGTTTGAAGTGATAAATGGATGCTATGCCTTGTGGAAAGGTTTTCCCCCTCTCTCATTCTTAAAATCAGTCCTTCTTTATCCTAGTTAAGTGAACTAATAGTTGGAATTAAACTTTCATATTATTTCCCATTTAAAAGAGAAAATTATTTAGTTTAGAATGCTGACAACTAATTGAGGTTAATATTTAAGAAAAGATAAGTAGGAAAATTTAAAAAATTGTTTAGTTTAGAATGCTTAAAACCAATTGAGGTTGATTGTTAAGTAAAGATAAGTAGGAAAAATTAAAAAATGATTAGCCATACAAAGGAGGTTATGGCAAAAAATAAAAATAAAGGAAATAAGTATTATCTTTTATTTTTCTAAAAGAGTAATCCCTATTGTTTCTATATTCTAAAAGTGTCATTTTCATGCATAGAAGATGCATATTGATTATTATTTTTTATGCATAAAAGAATAAATTTTTTATTATGAAAGTGTTACTTTCATCAAAATGGATTTTTATGCATAAAAGAATATATTTTTTATTATGAAAGTGTTACTTTCATCAAAATGGATTTTAAGCATAAAAGAATAATTTTTTTTATTTTGAAAGTGTTACTTTCATCAAAATGGATTTTTATGCATAAAAGAATAATTTTTTTATTATGAAAGTATTACTTTCATCAAAATGGATTTTTATGCATAAAAGAATAATTTTTTTATTATGAAAGTGTTACTTTCATCAAAATAAATTTTTATGCATAAAAGAACATTTTTTTTATTATGAATGTGTTACTTTCATCAAAATGGATTTTATGCATAAAAGAATAATTTTTTTAATTATGAAAGTGTTACTTTCATCAAAATGGATTTTTATGCATAAAAGAATACATTTTTTAATTATGAAAGTGTTACTTTCATCAAGATGGATTTTTATGCATAAAAGAATAATTTTTTTATTATGAAAGTGTTACTTTCATCAAAATGGATTTTTATGCATAAAAGAATAATTTTTTTATTATGAAAGTGTTACTTTCATCAAAATGGATTTTTATGCATAAAAAATAATTTTTTTATTATTAAAGTGTTACTTTCATCAAAAATGTATTTTTATGCATAAAAGAATAATTTTTTTAAATTATAAAATTGTTACTTTCATCATTATTTATTTTTATGCATAAAGGGATGCATAAAAGAATTATTTTTAATTATAAAAGTGTTACTTTTATCATTATTGATTTTTATGCATAAAAGAATTTTTTTATTATAAAAGTGTTACTTTCACTAATATCAATTTTTATGCATAAAAAGAATTTTACTTTTATATCAAAATAAGAGTTCTCTTTAATCTTATGCCTAATTCCCCTGAAAATTGGTAAATGATTAAGTAAATACTCTGTGAAAGAAAATCCTACCATTTCATATTCTCTAAGATGACAATGAGAAAATTCAGTGAAACTATCGAAATCGGAATTTTAGATAAATGATTCCTCATAGGAATTCGTGATTAGTTTTAAATTCAGCAAAGTAGTAATTGAAATATTTTCCTTTGATAAAGATAGTTCAAGAAGAACCTTTCCAGACTCAAAACCTGAATCGGACTATGACCAAGACATAACTCCTTCGTCAGTTTCAAGAAATGACGATGTGACCAGTCCCATAATCTACACTCAAATCACTCATCGATTCTGAAACTAAGTTGAGACCTTTGATTTTGATCTGAGGATTAAGAATTCAAAACTCGAGGAATTCTGCTTGGAAATCCAGACTGTGATCTAGAAGTCTTGGGATACGGAATTAAGATATACTCATTGTATTCAAAAGAAAATCAAAACTGAAAACTTGCATAGAAACCCTGTTTTCTTAAAGGACTATCTTACGCCAGAATGCTGGAGGGAGCATTTGGTATATGTGTTTTCTAAGGGAAGCTCGGTTGCAACAGCTGGCGGGGAGTGTTCAAAGGACAACTCACACGGTAAAGCTTGCCTAGGTCTTGACCAGCCTCGGTATGGTTAAAATGGTGCGCTTTCGGTACGATGGACGAGGGCCGATGAAGCGGTCCCTGAGTGAAGTGCCAGGACACCTAAGGAGGATCTTGGTGGAGGGTTCTAACCAGGTGATGCGTGAGTTCACGGTGCCGAGGACACCCATGCGTATGTCGAGGAAGATATTGTATGATGGACCAATGTTTATTGTAACCTATTACTGAATCTCGTTGTTGACCCGCTAGTTTACGAAGAGTCTAGAGTGATACTATTTTGTGAGAAACAAAGACTCAATGGGAATTTTGAGTTATGACATGTGTAACCAGTAATTGTTTGTCAATGGATTGTTTTATGAGTTAAAGTTTAAAGAGGAGTGTGTGCGTATCTGTATTCTAAAGAAAAAGTTAAGAAAGGCATTCAATTATGGGTGGGTGAGTACTTGTCTGGTTCTACTATTCCAGTGGTTGGGCGGTGGCTAACTCATGGGTTTTAGAGTTTTAATAATAAAATTGATAGATAGGAATACGCTTAGAACTCGAGTGGTTAATTAGAATCCTGAAGACTTCTCTAAAGGATAAATCAACGGCTGTGCCCGATTCAATCAGGAAAAAAGCGTTAATACATTCAAGGTAAGTCTGTAATAGTTTCCCTTCTATCTAGTTTATTTAGATAAATATTATTTCAGTATCTTGACCTCGTTAGAAAAATTCGTTAAGAAAATAAAAAATAGTGGAATTGTCCCCGCTTTTCGGGCATGGGAAATTTTCCCGATTTCGATTTTCGAAATGACCACTAGCCTAGTCTCGTGCCCGGAAATTCGAGGGCGAGTCCCCCGTTGTGAGAAACCCTGCCCTGCTCAAGAGGAAGCTACTTCCGCTATTACCATTCGGGAATCCGGTGCGCAGAGGGGACAGTGGGATCTCACAGAATCAGATAGATGGGAAAGAATGGATGGATGGATGTGATGAGAATAGAAGTGATGAGAATGAGAGGTAAATAGATGTGATGAGAATAGAAGTGATGAGAATGAGAGATAAATAGATGTGATGATATGTGATGCGAATCAGATAAATGTGAATGAATAGATGAGATGTGATGTCATGTGAATCAGGATGTAAATGAAGGATATAGGATGTGAATGAATGTGATAACATGTGAATCGAGATGTGAATGAACGATAAGGGACGTGAATGAATGTGTTAGCATGTGAATCGGGATGTGAATGAATGAGATGTGATGTGAAATGGATGTGATAAGATGCGATGTAAACTGGATAGATGTTAATGTCTGTGAAGTGATGAGATGTATGGGTAGATGCAAGTGGATGAGATCTGATGAGGATAAATGAGGAAATAAGTGATGAGATAGAAAAAGATGTGATTAGATGAGAATGGGAATACTTATGAAATGAATGTGGATTGACGTGTGGATTGATATGAATGGATGAGTGGATAATGTGGATTGATGTGGATGATGTGGATGGATGATATGGATTGATGTGGATTGACATGGATGGATGTATGGATGATGTGGATTGATGTGTGGGTGATGTGGATTGACGTGAATGGATGTATGGATGATGTGGGTTAATGTGTGGATAATGTGGATTGACCTGAATAGATGTATGGATGATGTGGATTGATGTGTGGATAATGTGGATTGATGTGGTGGATGGATGTATGGATGATGTGGATTGATGTGGATGGATGTATGGAAGATGTGGATAGATGTGTGGATAATGTGGATTGATGTGGATGGATGTATGGATGATGTGGATTTATGTGGATGATGTGGATGGATGTATGGATGATGTGGATTGATGTGTGGATAATGTGGATTGATGTGGATGGATGTATGGATGATGTGGATTTATGTGGATTGACGTGAATGGATGTATGGATGATGTGGATTGATGTGGATGGATGTATGGAAGATGTGGATGGATGTGTGGATATGTGGATGATGTGGATGGATGTATGGATGATGTGGATTGATGTGTGGATGATGCAATTGGATGTGATTTGATGTGGGAATGATGTGATGTGATAGGGATCGATGAAGGAAAAAAAATTGTGGGAAGATGAGAAAAGATGGGGACTAATGTGAAAGAATGTGGAGTGATGAGAAAAGATGGAAATATTGTTGGAACTGTATTTGTATGTGAAATCTCTTTTAAAATGACTGTTTTATGTCAAGAATGATGGGGAAGCATTTTGACCGTCTTGTGAATGAGGTCGTGGAGACCTCTCTGTTAAAGTTGCAACTACTGATGGCGGAGAGTCAACGGAGGACGTCTCGCGTAGCAAGGTTGGCCGAGGACTTGACTAGCCTCGGTTTGATTTAAATGGTGAGCTTCTGGTATAGTGGATGAGGAACCAAGGAAGCGGCCTATGAGTGAAGCACTAGGTGACCTACGAAGGATCCTAGAGGGTGCTGACCATACGGTGCTCGGGCTCTGGGTCGTCGAAGATACCCACACGTACGTTGGGGAAGATATTGAAACAAGGAGTAAGAGTTGTTTTCTGAATTCGGGCATGGATGTGGCTGGTTGACCTTGCTGGTCCTCATCAACGAATGAGTCCATGGCTCTTTTTTATGGATCCGTTGGTTGATCTTGCTGATCTTCAACGGAGATTCTATTTTGATATGTGAATATATTGCTGGTTACTATGAGCTAGGAACTATCAAAAAGGGCCCTGAGTGAATAGGTGGTGAGCGTTCTGGTTGCCAATGATGCCATAGGTACACCGATGAAGGAATGATTGGAAATAAGGATTCAACCGGAGATTTTGAGGATTGTGATCAGTGACACAATGGTTTCATTAAATGATTGTTTTAAAGATAGCTGATGCTGAGAGAAAGGCAATTTTATATTGGATGTGTAAGTGGTGTGACTAGTTTTAAGTTTGCATGAATATCCGGCTAAGGGGCTTGGGAACTCTTTTCCCTGGTACCCGGGACAAAGCCTAACCAAATTCTTAATTGGATCCCATCACTACAGTGATTGAGCGGTTGGCTAGCGGTTGGCTAACCCATGGGACTAGCTAGATTGATGGATCCCTATATTGTGAGACTCAATTCTGTTATGGTTTGATAGATGAAGTAAATCCCGGACAAAAATTATTCTATGGAAAAGAATCAACGGCTATGCCTCTCAATGAGGAAAAAAGCGTTCATCTCTATGATCCAAGTATAATCTTTTTCCCAATCTGACTATGGGACTTACGGGTTCGGTCAGATCAGTTCAGTTAGTTAAGGCTTTTGACTGTATTAAAGAAAAGTTATCTTTGAGGAATCGCCCGTGCTTTTCGGGCAAGGGAAGTTTTTCCGGGTTCGGTTTTGGAAGAACCGATGGATTAGTCTCTTGTCCGGATATCCGTGGGGGGCGAGGCCCCGAGTGTGGGACCCTGCCCCGTGCAAGAAGTGCTACTTCCGCTGCTAGCACCCTTGAATTCGTTGCGCGGTGGGGATAGGGACCTCACATCTCTTGTCTCTTGCCTATTATGCTTAGAGCTCTTGTATGCCCATTGTATGTGTGTGGGTATGTGTGTGAGAGAGATTGAGTGAGAGAAGGGTCAAGTTTCCTTGGTGTACACGAGGGAGCTCTTGGGTAGAGTGAGAGGAGGGACGTGTACACATAGTGTAACGCGGAGGTGTGACAATGCTCATGGGAGTCACGGTGGAATTGCTTCTCAAGGAGTTGTAGAGCTTGGAGACCTCAAGGGTTACAAGCTCCGCCATTGGAAAGATCCTCACGGCGACGACAGTGGCGGTTCATCACAGGTAATCTCTTGTTGGATGTGTTTCAAAGGGGGGTTTGGGTGAGCCATAACATATGCAGATTTTTATGCATGAAGTGATGCATAAAAGAATTTTTATTATTATAAAAGTGTTACTTTCATCAAAATTGATTTTATGCATAAATGATTTTTATATCAAAATTAGGGCTCTCTTTAATTCTATGTTTAATTTCCATGAATAATTGATAAATGAATAAGTAAATACTCTGTGAGAGAAAAAATCCTATCATTTCATATTCACTCGGATAGTAATGAAAAAACTCAAAAAAAACTATCAAAGTCAGAATTTCACATAAATCATTAAATTATTCTTCATAGGAATTCGTGATTAGTTTAGAAATCAGTTAAGCAAATATTCAATGAATGAAATTCAGAAAAATAGTAATTGAAATATCACCCCCTTTTGAGAAAGATAGTTCAGGAAAAACCTTACCAGACTCAAATCCTGAATCAGGCTATGACCAAGACCAAACTCCTTCGTGAGTTTCAAGGAAAGACCATGTGACTAGTTCATAAAAAACTACACTCAAATCACCCACCAAATCTGAAACTAAGTTGAGACCCTTTGATTTTGATCTAAGGATCAAGGTTACAGAACTCGAGGAATTCTATTTGGAATTCAGACCTGCGATCTAGAAGTCTTGGTGGATATGGATTTAAGATGTACTCATTGTATTCAAAAGAAGATCAAAATTGAAAACTTGCATAGAAACCTTGTTTTCTTAAAGGACTGTCTTACGCCAGAATGCTAGAGGGAGCATTTGGTATATGTGTTTTTCTAAGGGAAGTTCGGTTGCAACAGCTGGTGGGGAGTGTTCAAAGGACGACTCACGCGGTAAAAACCTGCCCAGGTCTTGACCAGCCTCGGTATGGTGAAAAATGGTGTGCTTCTGGTATGATGGGCGAGGGCCGAGGAAGCTGTCCCTGATGAGTGAAGTGCCAGGACACCTAAGGAGGATCCTAGAGGGTTCTGACCAGGCGGGCAATGCACGGGCTTGCGGTGCTTAGGACACCCATGCATATGTCGTGGAAGATATATATGTATGATGATGAAAAAAATTATTGTAATCTGTTATACTAGATCTCGTTGCGCTCACCAGCTGGTCTCAATGAAGAGTCAAGAGTGATACCTGTTTTTGAGAAACAAGGATTGAGAAACAAGGAACTGGATGGAAATTTTGAGTTATGATATCTGTAATCAATAACTGTTTGTTCAATGGATCGTTTTTATAAGTTCAAGTTTTAAAGAGGAGTGTGTGCGTATCTATTTTCTAAAGCTAAAGTTAAGAAAGGCATTCAATTATGGGTGGGTGAGTAATTGTTTGGTTTTAATAATTCCAGTGGTAGGGTGGTGGCTAACCCATGGGCCGGATGGGGTTAGGCTGGAATAAGTAGAGTTTTAATAAAATGAAATTGAACAATAGGAATACGCTTAGAACTCAAGTAGTTAAATAAAAACCTGAAGACTTCTCAAATGAATAGATCAACGGCTGTGCCTAATTCAATAAGGAAAAAAGCGTTGATTTCTTCAAGTTAAGTCTGTAATAGTTTTCCTTCTATCTGGTTTATTCAGATGAAGGTTAGTTTAGTCTCTTGACCTCGTTAAAAAATTAGTTAAGAAATTCAAAAAGGTGGAATCATCCCGTTTTTCGAGCAAGGAAAATTTTTCCAGATTCGATTTCAGAATGACCACCAAATTAGTCTCGTGCCCGGACATTCGAGGGCAAGGCCTCGAGTTAGAAACCCTGCCCCGCGCGGAAGAGGGAGCTGCTTCCGCTTTGCCAGCAAAATCGAGAATCTGATGCATGGAGGGAGCAGTGGGATCTCGCAGCAGCTGGTATCAGAGCGCTGTTGTAAACTTATGAAACAACAGCAGAAACTGCGTAAAATTCTAAAGTAAGTCTGCAAAAAAAATGTTTTCACTTGCTAAGATTATGTTTGAAATGAATTCATAAATTGAAAACTCATAAATTGAAAACTCATAAATTGAATTGGATTTTTAGATGGATACCCCAAATCTATCTGGCATTCCTGGGCTCTCCCAGACTCAGGATATGTTAGCCTTTGCATTCGAGCATCTCATCAACTCTGCTACGACCCGAGTAAGCAGAGTGAGACTCGCATGTCATTTTGAGGGTCTTTACTTCCCTGATCCTATAGAGCGACGTCGGTATATGTGGTTCTCTAGAGGAAGATGTATTAATATCAATAATACCAATCAGCGTCAGCAGAGACTCAGGCAAAATATTTCCTTAGCCATGATCTTGATAAGGCTAGGGGTTGTTCATTATGTACAACTCTTTAATCATTCACCCAGGAATTTTATAATTTCTTGTCGAGTTTTTAGGCTTCCTAGCCGCTTTATCCCTAGAAGTAGAATTACAGCACCTCTTTCAATGATGAATCGTATTTATCATGGCATGTCTCCTTCGCAGTTTTGCTTCTTTATGCGTACGCTATTGAGGCAATGACTTTGGACCGTGATGCTCTATGCATATATCTCAAACTTTTGATAATAAATGATGTTTTGCAAAAAAAAATTCAAATTTTTTTCATGATTGTGATGAATATGGTTGATAAAATTATCAGAGTAAATCTTGTTTCAAGAGGTATGATGAAATAATTATCTGTTTAAAGAATAAATTGTAAAAATTAAACAATCATAAATCTTTTATCAAAGTTAAGTTGACGAAAATCTTGTTTTGTCAGAATCATGAGGCGCACAGCCCGTGCAAGGCAATCGGATCCTCTAACCGATGAGGAGGACTTAGATCCAGATGTTCGTAAAGCCGCACAGATCCCAACCTGGTCCCTTCAAGGGTGAAGGGGAGCAGTTAGGTGAAGTAGTGGAAAAGTGGATTGAGGCAATGGAAGAATACTTTGATGTAACTGGCTATAACGAGAGAAGCAAGATGGCTCTTGCCAGATTAAAGATTGTGGAAACGGCCAAGGTCGCATGGAGGAACCATTGCGAGACAAACCATCTCGACAAAAATACACAGACCTAGTCAGATCTTAAAGCATACCTCAAGAAAAGGTTCTATCCTCCGGGCTTCCTTGAAACCAAAATGAATGAATTCTTAGAACTAAAGTAGGATAGCCAAAAAATTGAAGAGTACCATCATGCCTTTGCCCTTCTCCTCAAATATTCCCCACAATTGGATGAAGAGCAGCTGATGGCCAGATTCATTCGAGGAATGAACGAGCCATTGGACACCTTAGTGAAGAATGCCAAACTTGTCTCAATGGCCAAAGCTGTAAGAATGGCAAAGGACTTTGCCAAAGCCTTTGTTGTTAAGAATCCGCTGAAGCATACACCCTCTAACTTTAAAAGATTCCAAACCCCAGGAAGTACTTCAAACTTTCCACCCCCAAAGAGGCAACAAGGCCCAAATCAGAATTAGGATACTGGGAGATTCAGAAGTGAAGGAAGACCCTTCCCACAGAACACTTTCTTGGGATTCAGAGGGATGAGCTCAAAAGTGAGAACCGGTGTTTTGGATGTCAGGGGCTGAAAGACTGCCCGACTCCTGCCATGTCAAGGAAGACAGGGAAGTCAAGGACCGAGAGTGCAAAGACCAACCCCTTCGTATCAGTCAAATCAGGGTACTGTCTCGCCAAAATCAAGGCAATCCCACGAGAACTCCAGCTCAGCCATCTGCCTCTGCTCAGAGTAGTCTCAGAACTCCTTCCCAGAACTGGGGTAACCAAAGAGAAAGAGTTCCACCCCAATCTGCAGGCAGCTAGAACAGTCACAATAACAGAAGTAGTGGAAGAGGAAAGAGGACAGATTTTTGGAAATATTTTTTTATTATAAAAGTGTTACTTTCACCAATATTGATTTTTATGCATAAAGTGATGCATAAAAGAATTTTTTTTATTACAAAAGTGTTACTTTTGCCAATATTGATTTTATGCATAAAGTGATCAATAAAAGAATTTTTTTAATTATAAAAGTGTTACTTTCACCAATATTGATTTTTATGCATAAAGTGATGCATAAAAAAAAATTAAATTATAAAAGTGTTACTTTAACCAATATTGATTTTTATGCATAAAGTGATGCATAAAAGAAAATTTTTATTATTATAAAAGTGTTACTTTCATCAAAATTGATTTTATGCATAAATGATTTTTATATCAAAATTAGGGTACTCTTTAATTCTATGTTTAATTTCCATGAATAATTGATAAATGAATAAGTAAATACTCTGTGAGAGAAAAAATTCTATCGTTTCATATTCACTCAGATGGTAATGAAAAAACTCAGAAAAAACTATCAAAGTCAAAATTTCAGATAAATCATTAAATTATTCTTCATAGGAATTTGGGATTAGTTTAGAAATCAGTTAAGCAAATATTCAATGAATGAAATTCAGAAAAATAGTAATTGAAATATCACTCCCTTTTGAGAAAGATAGTTCAGGAAGAACCTTACCAGACTCAAATCCTGAATCAGACTATGACCAAGACCAAACTCCTTCGTCAGTTTCAAGGAAAGACGATTTGACCAGTTCATAAAAAACTACACTCAAATCACCCACCAAATCTGAAACTAAGTTGAGACCCTTTGATTTTGATCTAAGGATCAAGGTTACAGAATTTGAGGAATTCTGTTTAGAATTCAGACCTGCGATTTAGAAGTCTTGGATACGGATTTAAGATGTACTCATTGTATTCAAAAGAAGATCAAAATTGAAAACTTACATAGAAACCCTATTTTCTTAAAGGACTTTCTTACGCCAAAATGCTAGAGGGAGCATTTGGCATATATGTTTTTCTAAGGGAAGTTTGGTTGCAACAGCTGGTGGGGAGTGTTCAAAGGACGGCTCACGCGGCAAAAACCTACCCAGGTACCAGCCTCAGTATGGTAAAAAATGGTGTGCTTTTGGTACGATGGGCGAGGGTCGACGAAGCGGTCCTTGAGTGAAGTGCCAGGACACCTAAGGAGGATCGTGGAAGGTTCTGAGACGGAGGGATTGAGTTTTTTTCACCAATTCAACTAGTTTTTGGTCACTTACGCGTGTCGATTTCAATCAAGCAACCAATAGGTAAATTATTTATTGTTTTTGTTAAACTACCACACTTGAAAGTTTCTTTTTGTCATAATATCTTATACACATTAGAATGACTTGGCCATGTCCACAAAACTCTCATCAACCATCCAAACTCTTATGACTTATGGCAGAATGTCTACAACCAGGCGATGCATCGGCTTGCGATGCTTAGGACACCCATGCGTATGTGGT
Source organism: Cibotium barometz (assembly GCF_041138505.1). Lineage (NCBI taxonomy): Eukaryota > Viridiplantae > Streptophyta > Polypodiopsida > Cyatheales > Cibotiaceae > Cibotium > Cibotium barometz. Next base: position 14,707,627 of record NC_141111.1, on the reverse strand, counting down.
GGAAGATATATATGTATGATGACGAAACAAATTATTGTAATCTATTACTAGATCTCGTTTGCTGTGACCAGCTGGTCTCGACGGAGAGTCCAGAGTGATACCTGTTTTTGAGAAACAAGGAACTGGATGGAAATTTTGAGTTATGATATCTGTTAATCAATAACTGTTTGTTCAATGTATCATTTTTATAAGTTCAAGTTTTAAAGAGGAGTGTGTGCGTATCTGTTTTCTAAAGCTAAAGTTAAGAAAGGCATTTAATTATGGGTGGGTGAGTAATTGTTTGGTTCTACTGATTCCAGTGGTAGGATGGTGGCTAAACCCATGGGCCGGATGGGGTTAGCCTAGAATCAGTAGAGTTTTAATAATGAAATTGAACAATAGGAATACGCTTAGAACTCGAGTAGTTAAATAAAAACCTGAAGACTTCTCAAATGAATAGATCAACGACTGTGGCTGATTCAATTAGGAAAAAAGCGTTGATTTCTTCAAGTTAAGTCTGTAATAGTTTTCCTTCTATCTGATTTATTCAGATGAAGGTTAGTTTCTTGACCCCGTTAGAAAACTCATTAAGAAATTCAAAAAGGTGGAATCGTCCCGTTTTTTGGGCAAGGGAAATTTTCCCGGCTTCGGTTTCGGAATAACATCCAGATTAGTCTCGTGCTGCCCGGACATTCGAGGGCGAGGGCCCGAGTGGGAAACCCTACCCCGCACAAGAGGGAGCTGCTTCCGTTTGCAAGCAATCAAAAATCCCGATGTGCAGAGGGGGCAGTGGGATCTCACATTGTGTGTGGGATTGTTGCTCATCATCCTTGGACTAGCTATCCTCAGAATGCTCATCAATGTCATCTCGTTCCCGCTCTGGCCATGATCTTTTTTTTGGGCATTGGTGTCACGGTTTTAGATGATGGAGGCTCCTCATTTGTTAATTTCTTACCCTTTTTCTTCTTATGGGCCGATTGCTGCTTGTTGCCAGGCTTCTTGCCCTTCTTGGCTACTACATTCAACCAACATTGGAACTTTAAATTCCCAAAAAGCAAGCATCATACTTCATACAAATGATCTACTATATACAATGAAACGTACTAACTGTTCTGCCTCCTCTGGAGGAAACTCACCCTCTGGGTAGTCTATCCCACCATGGGCAAAGTATCCATGTGTCCTTACACCGAAGCTTGTCGATCCACTCTTCGGGGTACAATCTTGTCTCCTCTATCTCAAACAGCACCCATGCATCTGAAGGGTGATCATGAATATATACCCGCCGATCACACACACTACCTGTCCACCACCTAATATAGAAACATTAAAGAAGTCTAAGAAACTAGTATAATAAGAATAACACCTTCTCCACCACATAAGGAAAAAAAAAAGAGGTGCTACTACATACATGTACAATATTGCTCTTCCTTTAGGGGAATGCATTGATTTCCCTCTTGGAGGTGTGGTAGCCCATAACAATCATGCATGGGACAAGAAAGCTATTACTCATTGGGGACCTAACAAATCAAAGTGGCTAAAGCTTCCCATGACACTCCTATCACAATTAGTTTTCAAGGTATGTGCACGCCTCTTTCTCAAACCACAGTAAAGCCATGTTTTCATTTCAAAATATATTTCTTAAACATAAAAGCATTACAGTTAGAGTTTGATGCCACTTACCAAGCCAAGATCAATGGCTTGCCTGAGCGAGGGAGTAGAGAATATGTTTTGAATGTAGAGATGTTCGATAAGAACTACAAAGATACCCTCAAGGAGATGGAGACACTATTTACTAAGAGGGGACATGAGCTGGCACAAATTGCCAACCCCGACTATGGAAAAGAGTTTTTCAAAAAAGTGATCTCGTACTAGGGTTGGGGTGAAAAGGCTAGCAAATTCACTACTCCCAAGCTAGAAGAGATTTCTCGAGCACATATTCCAAATGGAGAGTAAGATTTCTAACTCTCTTGACACATTAATTTTTTTTATTATGTAAGTAAAAACATAATGCTTGTTCACAATGCTGGAAATGTAGGCGCCTTGACATATTAGCTGGTGGAGAAGTTGCTATGAGAGACACCCAGATTCTGCCATCCTAGATAGAGCATTCTTTGTGTGGATCCATTGTCACATGTATTGGTTCCAATTGATTGAGTACACATGCTACAATTGGATACATTGTCACATGTATTGGTTCCAATTGATCGAGTACACATGCTACAATTGTATTCGAAGCTGGAGATGGGCTCACCCACTGTATAGTCAGCATGCAAGAGAGAGCCATAGTGGACTTTAGAGTAGGTATCATGGATACCCTGAAATCTTACAGGAAGACTCATTTTGAGAAGGTGTTTATCATAGGGAACTTACCAATGCTTTGAACTTAAGTCCCTTGAGGCCTCCAAGCTCACTTGTTAAGCTGCTCCAAACCTCCAAGCTCCACCTCCATGCTGTCATTGAGCAATAGAACACAACTATCATAGGGAACTTACCAATGCCTTGAACTTAAGTCCCTTGAGGCCTCCAAGCTCACTTGTGAAGCTGCTCCAAACCTCCAAGCTCCACCTCCATGCTGTCATTGTAGAGTCACTCGTATCGTCGCATAAGGCAATCACTCTCTCTCACTCTCCAACACAAGCATGCAACATACAAGCATAGAAGAGGCACAAGTGCTACAATGCTCTCTCTCAATCTCTATCAAGACACAAAGAAGAGCTCTCAATAGAACAAAGGGGGATTGTGTCTATTCATTTATTATGAGAAAATGCCTTATATACATTTGGCCCTTATTCACACTTGGGTACCCAAAACTTACTTAAGGCCTTAGGTGGCCAATATCTCATAATGTACAACTTTTATAGTGCTTTTACATGACACTTATTAATGTCCTCAATTGGAGGAGCATACTTGTTAATCCAAAATGGGATTGACATCCCCCCTACCTGATGTACGTTTTGTCCTCAGAACCTGTTATCGAGGTTGAAAGACCTGGTCACCGAACTCATGACCGTAAAATTTTCAATGTGATTGAAGCTTTTTGAGGGTTCTTAGAAATGTTGAGTGTGATCTCCAGAACCCTATGTCCACCATGTCCTCGAGGCAGGAAGACACCTTAGGCGATGATAGTACAACATCATGCCTCTCTCAGACAGACCTTGATTCATGTCAAATTGCAGTTGCTCAGCTTCATACCCATCATATGGTTCCTTGGGTTGATCGATCAAGACCACGAGAAATTTTAAGAATCTAACACTAGCCACTATTTCTAGGTCCGAGATACGGCGCCATGCATGTATCCAAGTGAGCATCTGTTTTCTTTATTTCCTTATGTCTATAAATGTAGCTAGCATGAAGATTGGGAAGTTATAACAGACATGCGAATCTCGCTATGCTTGGCCTCTTGAAATTCCAAAGGTTTCCATCTTCTCTTTAGTGGCATGTACAAGGGATCAACTCATTGAGTTGGTGGCACGCACATATATACATGGTTGTATTCTAGAATTGTTAGAAAATCCTTTCTCCAGTCTGGCTATATTCCAAAATCTTCCAACTTGGGGTGTGCATCATCTGTGATGATTGTTGCATAACCCCCTCTTCTGTGGACTGGGTGAGCTTTCCTCCACCTGCTGGCAGAAGTAATAACTAATCATAAATGTTACCACTCTAATTTCCAACAAGTCAGCAAATTGTGGATTGGCTAATTTGGTCTATCGTGCCACGTTTAGACCACAAGGTGCCCTCTCTAGCCAAAGGTAGCAGTTCTTCTAAATCTGGGCAAGGTGCTCGGAGAGGGTATGGTACATAATGTTGCTTTGTTTGGTGTGACATCGGAGTAGGCCTCTGGTAGAATCCTTTGAGTTGGCTCAAATGGTGTTATTTGCATTAACACCTTGAACATTAGCTTTGGCTTTAGTAGTGGATTGTCAGCTCGTGAAGCCTTCATACTCTGCACCAGACAATGACTCCAAAATAGTATCATCAATAAAAGCTTCAATATTGTATTCTTGGGGGAGAGTATGCCGTACCTCCTGAGCTTTCAGCGGTTGGGAAGAAGGGTCAGGTGTCGGTACCTCCTCGAGGGTGAGAGGGTTAGTGGGAAGTTCTATATGTTGAGAAGGGAGAGTAGAAAAAATGTAGTCGACTTGAGACTTGTTAGTAGGCGGTGCATTAGGATATGGATTAAGTAGTTTACTAGCTACATTAGAATACACTTGGTAAGTAGGGTTGGATGATGAAGTTGGTGTCTCTTCCTGACCATGGCCTAAGCCGGGGAGTGGGTGGCTAGGCTTGTGGAGTTTCATAAAATCTTAGAGCTCAGTGATGTCCTTAGAACTTATGTTAGGATATTCAATATGTGATTTATCAAAAGTGTAAAGGAGATTGGTTAACATGGATTCTAAATGTTTGTAGATATTATGATAGAGTTTTGGAATACCAAAACGGTGATATAAGTAAGTTTAAGTGTTGGTGAGTATTGTAGAATTCTAGCCACCCATGGCTTATAATCCATTGATAACTTTGTGCTACCACCTCATAGTTGGTCGGTGTTTCGGGATCATCTGGAAAAAAACAAGTCTAATTTTTTGACACTATTGTCTAGGATTTCAGAGTTTTGGAGTACCCGACACAAACTACAAAGGTTTAGCACAATAGGGTGCAATGGATAAAAGTAAATATCCTGTGGATTAGTTAATACTACATTCCCCCACAAAATTCCCATAATGATCGTGGGATCAAAATCACGCTTAGTATTTTGCTCAATGAGGGTTAGTTCTCCTAGGCTTAGGTCCTCAGACAGATTTATATCATATTGAAGTAATGAGAGGGTTAGTGTAGACAAAAAAAGAGTAAGAGTTTGAGGAGGGGCCCAAGTATTTACTGGCAACTAACCTATCTCCAAGGCTCGCTCAAGGAGTAGGCGCATTTCATCTGTAGGCTCTTGTCTTTGACTTTGGTCATGTATGGCCAGTTGTCGTTCCAATTTTTGTATACGGGAGTCATTGGTGCTGAGGAGGTTTGATATGGCTATTTCTCGGACCATCCGTGTAGCAAATAACTCCTCAAAGTGCCTTGTTGCTTCCTCTTGTGCATGTCTGGTAACCTCCCTTTCCTGAGCTTCTTTGCTTCTTTGAAGTCTTTCGACATCCAATCTTTGACTGTCTTGTAACTGTTGGGTGACTTACGCCATTGCCTGTTGGTATGCAATCACCATTCTTTGCATCTCAGCTTGATTGGTACTAATCGGGTATCATTAAGGGCTCTCACCTTCTTTGCATGGTCCTTATTTGTGTGTTCTCTTTCTTTTTGCAAGTGGGTAGCTCTGCTTTTTGCTTTTTTAGACTTAAGGATAACGTTTGGATATGGCTTTATAGCTTCTCTTCTTTGACTACGGATGTATGTTGGAGCTCTTGTACCTATTGGGCATGAACGGCTGCTAGCTCGTTGTTATGGGTAACTTCCTTTTGAAGTTGCTATTTAGCCTACTCTTTTAGATCCATATTCTCTTTAATTATTTGGACAATAGTTTGGCTGAGAACCAAATTATTGTTTTCCATCACTTGGTACCTAGCCTCTTGGTCCTCGATGGCCTTTAAACTCTTCATAATTACATCCCTATTTGTGGCCTCTGTCGCGCCGCCGTCAGGTGTTCTTGCAAGGTCTGGACTTGGTTATTGGAATCTTGAATTTTCTTCCAAAATGTGGCACTACGATCATGAAGCATATGTGTTGTGAGGAGATGGCACCACCATACTCGTTGCTCCTTCTCCCACAGTGATGCACTTGTGCCCATTGGCTGCTCCTCCTAGTCTTGCATCATGCGGCAGATTCAGTAGCTCATCCAAGCCTTCTATAGTTTCCTACAAGAACTTTTCATAGTCTAGATTCTGTAGGAATGATAGATTTGGTATCCTTTCTTTGTCCTCTAGACGCCTTCATTTGTTCGGACTGGGTGTATCTTCATTTCTTAGTCTTTTACCTGTATCCAATGGCGCTGCTGGAACTTGCACCAGGAGAGAGGTTGCTTCTTCAAGCTCTTGGGGTTATTCAGTTGGCCCTGCTTCTGCTCCAATCTCTGGCTCCATTCCTGTAGGTAGTTTGTCATAGAAGAATTCTTGAGCAGAGATAGGTTTGTGAATATTAGCTGAGCTGGGCTTTGAGGGGGAGTCATCTGCTGTGTTTCTTCTTGTGTGGCCTCATTGATAGTGGCTTCTTGCTGTTCAAGTACTTATTGGTATGATTTTATCTCGTGCGAGCTCAGCTTCAATCCTTTGCATTTCCTTAGCCACATCTAGAATGATGCCTCTCATCTTCCTTTCCGTCTTCTTTTTTCTTCCTCTCTTGATTTCCTTCATTATTGCCTTTGTTTCCATCATGAGGATAGCTTGCCCTTCTTGCATCTCTACAACAGTCAGTGCTGGTTCCTTTGGGAGGAGTGCCAATTGCATTTTCTCTGCTGGTTCTGGTTCCAAAAGGGTCCTTTGAGACACATGGTTCAGGACCTATGTCAGGAGGTATGGGTTGCATATCTTTGATTGATGGGCTTTGAGGTAGTTTTTCATCTCCCAGTTTTTCATCTCCCACCACAGTGTATATAGTATGCCCAGTCCTCCTCCTTTTCTTCATGGACCTTTGCTATTCTGTTCAGTGGTACCCTGTTGTATCGGTCCTTCTCTATGGCTTCATCCCTAGTGTTCTCATATTTCGCTCCATTAGAGTTGTAAGATCTCTTCTTTAACATAGCATCTAGAGGCATTTTGTCAAAGGCATGTGTGTGTGTATCTTGACTGGTGGTAGGAGCTGTAGAGCTTCACGAATTAGATCTTCAGTGATCAGGACTTGTTTTGTGGTGCCATCGACTTTTGTTACTATACCCTGCCTGGTGGCTTTGTCATATGTCTTTATGTATTCGGCATAAGGCTCCATGTGTCGATATTCCTGGGGAGAACATGTGTCATCCTACCGAGGCCTACCTTCTCTAGCTTGTCCTTTACTTCTACCTCTTCGAAAATCTAGAGGCACTCTGGGCTATGATACTATAACGCCACCTTTCCATTCCATGTGCCATGTGGATCTCCTTGTGTTGATGATGGCACCATGGAAGGCCTGGGCATATGGACCCAGGTAATTCATCTTTGGGCCCCATGTTGGCCTTTTCTTCTGGCTCACTGGGGAGCCCATAGCACTGGCATGTGTTATCGCGGGGGTCTCTACGGCTTTTGGCCCTGAGGTCGACATCTGTACATGTAAAAAGATCAGTCTATAGACTGGTGGGGAATGTACCTGTAAGATTCCTCCCCGGCCTGTCAGGATGTCCAATATCTTCCCTTGTAGTCAAATCCCTCTTCAAAAATATAAAAGATCTTGTTTCTACCAGTTTTGGCCTAGAGAGAGAAAATCTTCTAGAGAGTGGTAATTCAGTTTTTAAATATTTTTGGATGGAAAATTATCTCTTATTAAAATAAGTTCCCCTGAAATAGAAGTTCAAAAAGGTTTTCAGAAGGTGCATTAGAAATCAAGTATAATCTGTTCAAGAGGCCTTATCCTGAGGGTCAAGATTTTTTCAAAATTTTAAATTAAGGTTCCTATGGGCCAATAAGATTCATCCAAATGTGTGGAGGAGAAAAATGGAAGAAATAAAGAAAATCCCCCCAAAAATGAGTAAATGCTCACATAAGATGAAGAGTTGACTATGTACAAGGTTTATTAGTAAAAAACTATGAGTATAAAAATGCATAAAAGGTTTATTTTTAATTCGAAAGTGTTATTTTCCTTACAATTGAACTTATGCCTAAATAGATGCATAAAAGGATTTTTATAAAAGTGTTATTCCTACTAAAGTTGTCTTTATGCCTAATTAGATGCGTAAAGAATCTTTATATCAAAAAAATTAGAATTCTCTTACATTCAATAAATAGATGTGATGAGATGTGATAGGAATCAGATAGATGTAAATGGATGGATGAAAGTGATATGAATCAGATAAATGTAAATGGATGAATGGATGAGGATGTTTGTGGAATGTGGATATGGATGTATAAATGTGTAATGTGGATATGGATGTATGAATGTGTAATGTGGATATGGATGTATAAATGTGTAATGTGGATATGAATGTGGAATGTGGATATGGATGTATGAATGTGGAATGTGGATGTGGATGTATGAATGTGGAATGTGGATATGGATGTATAAATGTGGAATGTGGCTATGGATGTATGGATGTGGATGTGGATGTGGATGTGGATGTATGTGGATGTGTATGTAAGAATGTGAAATGTGGATATGGATGTATGGATGTGGATATGGATGTATGGATGTGAATGTGGATGTGGATGTATGAATGTGGAATGTGGATATGGATGTATGAATGTGGAAGGTGGATATGGATGTATGGATGTGGATGTAGATGTGGATGTATGAATGTGGATGTATGGATGTAAATATGGAATATGGATGTGGATGTATGAATGTGGATGTGGATATGGATGTATGAATGTGGATGTGGAAATGGATGTATGGATGTATGGATGTGGATGTGGATGTATGGATGTGGATGTATGGATGTGGATGTGGATGTGGATATGGATGTGGATATGGATGTGGATGTGGATGTAGATGTGGAAATGAATGTATGGATGTGGATATGGATATGGATGTATGAATGTGGGAAATGATGAGACGTCGATATGAGTGAATGGATGAGATGTGATGACATGTGAATTGAGATGTGAGTAAATGATATGTGATGTGAATGAATCTGATGTGATGAGATGGAAAATGATGTGATTGGATGAGAATGAGTACACATATGAATGGAATGTGGAATAAGTAATGTGGACTAATTAAGGGATAATGTGGAAAGACGAGAGTTCATTATAGAAACTGTAATTGTGACCTGTTTGTAAATGATTGTAATTGTGACCTGTTTGTAAATGATTGTTTTATGTCAAGAATGCTGGGGAAGCATTTTGACCGTCTTGTGATTAAGGTCATGGAGACCTAACTAATAAAGTTGCAACAGCTGACAGAGAGTCAACGGAGGACGTCTCGCGTAGCATGGTCGGCCGAAGTCTTGACCAACCTCAGTTCGATTTAAATGGTGAGCTTCCGGTACGGTGGATGAGGGACCAAGGAAGCGGCCTATGAGTGAAGCGCTAGGTGACCTGTGAAGGATCCTAGAGGGTGCTGACCATATGGTGCTCGGGCTCTGAGTCGCCGAAGATACCCACACGTGCATCATGGAAGATATTGAATCAAGGAGTAAGAGTTGTTTTCTGAAACCAGGCATGGAGGTTAATTGACCTTGCTGGTCCTCAACGGATGAGTCCATGGCTCTTTTATATGGATCTGTTGGTTGATCTTGCTGATCTTCAACGGAGATTCCATCTTGATTTTTATAAGTGATTATATTGTCGGGTACTATGAGCTAGGAACTATTGAAAAGGCCCCTGAGTGGATAGGTGGTGAGCGTTCTGGTTGCCAATGATGCCATAGATACTCCGATGAAGGAATGATTGGAAATTAAGATTCAACCGGATATTTTGGAGGATTGTGATCACTGATACAGTGGTTTCATTAAAGGATTGTTTTAAAGATAGCTGATGCTGAGAAAAAAAGGCAATTTCATATTGGGTGTGTAAGTGGTGTGACTAGTTTTATGTTTGCATGAACATCCGGCTAGGGGGCCTGGGAACTCTTTCCCCTGGTACCTGGGACAAAACCTAACCAAATGCCCATTCCTAGATGTTTCTCTTCCCTCCTTTACCTTCAATTTCTCTTGTATTGCATTACTGAGCTCTTCCACAGTCATGTTTCCGACTTGCTTGCTCTGAGTTCCAATCTCTTGGTGACTCGAAACACGCGAAGTCGTTTGCCAAAGATAATCTGACATCTTTCGGTTGTGGCAATTCCAACATATTATCTTCATATTCAATTGCCAGTTTGCAACATGTAGAGTAGTCGGTCGGCAGGCTAATACTAGATAATCATGCATCTTGTGGTCTCTAACTCCTCTCCGGAGAAGCAAAGCAATAACTGATTGTCAATTAGCCTTTCCCATAGTTTGCACCTTGAATTTAAGTGCTTTAGTCTAGTCTCTCATCGACTCCATTTCCTTTTGTTTGATATCCTGTGCAGCTGTGCCGCCACCACAGGACTCCATTTGTCGCCACTTCTAGTAAAGCTAGGCACAAAAACATTCTTGAGTCATGTGTGTGAAGTTAACCTTATCCTCGGGTGTGAGGGTTTGGAACCATTGATGTGCTTTCCCTTCTAGGGTCAGTGATGAGAAGGCATGAATCATTGTTACATCACTAACTGGCCCATAGTTTTTGTATGTGGATTCAAAAATCTCTACATGTTGAATAGGATCCCCATCCCTAGAGAACTTTTGAAAACGAGCTTAGAAATGATGTGCAGCTTCATTTGGGAGGGTCGGGATTCTAAAACAGTGCCTAGTTCCCTGACCATTCCTTAGCCCATTTTTGCAGCCATATTCAACACATCCATCTCTGTGGCTACATTAAGATCGATGGTTAGATCCACCCTTGGTCTTTGAGGAATTGCTCCCCCCTACCTAGACCTCATCCTCTTCCTATGTTGGCTCTTCTAGGCATCTCCGATCTATGGGATGGTCCTGCCACTTCATTTTGGAATGGCTCATCATTAGCTGCATTTGCAGAATTAAGAGTTCCATGTCCTATAGGAACGTAGGATGATTGATCATCTGCTCGATGTTATTTTTGGTGTACATGCAGTCTTCCACTTCACCCACCATCGCTCTTGGTAGTTTATCCTCTTCTTCTAGGAGAGGGTTACAAACCCTTCCTCTGCTCTGGCCTCTTCATTAATGGGTTCTAAGTTTGGAATTTCTCCCTCACTTCTTCCCATGACTATTTCTGGCCCTTTATCCCATGATTGGAGTGAGTTTAGACTTCCCATCTCTTTTTGTTTGGCTCTCGCCCTTCGAGTATTGAGCTCTTGTTTCCTTAAGCTCAACTCTCGTAGAGCTGTCGTTCCACCTCGATCCTTTTTCAAATCTAACTCTACTTCCTCTCTGAGGTTGGGAAGAATTCTTGACCCGTCGTGGCCGTACTTTCCACGTCTCTTCTCATTCGGGGGTGGCCAGTGTTTGACAGCCTCGAATTTGATGTTTGGATAGGAACTTCTTGCCTTGGACCAAGTCCAATCTTGTTTGATGGACCCATGCCTGCAAATTGCACTTCTTTGTCATTGCTGGTTTGGAGACAAAAAAAAATCCCCTGCGATATCAATGATACCACTGGATCTGGTTGGGAAGGGTGGTTTTTCCTCTTTCCCAAACCCAAAGTATCGTAGCCCTTCTTCCATGGATTCTTCTCACTACTAGTTTCAACGATGGTTAGATTCCTTAAGACACTCAATTGAGTACTTTTACTAAGTGGCCTGAACCCCCACTTTTTTAATAGGAAGATCCTAGGTGATTTGATGCACTATCGTCACAGGAGTGAGGTCGTCTCCGATGAGCTTTCTAGACCTCAAGTGCATGTATATATAATTTGATAAGTTATTTTGCTGCCCCAATTAAATTTTGGTCAGATTCTGTGGATTTATTTCTGAGGCTATGAGATTGCAGCACGGCCTAAAGTGTTAGGAAACGGTTCACGTCGTGAACAATTTTCTGCACTTTTATGTGTTTAAAACTTTTGCTTTTGGACTCAGAATTCCACGTGACCTTGTTATGATTTTCAATGTTCTGAAGAGTTCCGTAGCCTTAATCTGACTATACCAAGTTCATGAGTTTGATTTGATTAAGGCATGAAATTGCAAAAAAGGTTAACGGCATGAAGAGATAAGGTTTCACATCGTGAGAAGCGATTGGTTCACGTCGTGAACTAAAAATACTCCACGCTTTGAAGGGTTCTAAAATGGTTCACATTGTGAAATGAAAATGTTTCACGCCGTGAAGTGCTCTGAAATAGTTCACGTCATGACGATTTTTTGCACGTTCACGATTCTTAATTTTGTCAAACCTCGTGGTGTCAGCAGTGTCAGGATAAGGCTACTTATTTTTGGCAAGGTAATCCCGTGAATTGCGACGTTAATCCCGGCGTTGATGCCGGGAGCGGTTCATAGCATGAAGTTACAGAAAATAGTTCACGTCGCGGAACTTCTCGTGTGTCGACTAATGTGATTCTAGTTGCAAAATACTTATCCAACTGTTCCCAAAATGATTGTGCCATGTGCCTAAGGAGTGTAATACAAGTTCAAGGCATAGTCAATGGCTTCTTATTTTTTTTATTTTTGTGAATTTTTGAAAAGAGAGAAAAATAGAACACCAACCTGCTCATTCACATTGATGATTCCAATGATGCAAACATCAAAATTAACTAGAAAAATAGTGAAGCTCTCTTCCAAGACCACTCCACCACACAAATACACAACCAATTTCTCACAATTTTTCACTTCCACACAAATCTTATCCATTCATTTCCTACACAATGCACTACTAGAATGCAAAGGAAATCATGAATCTTATGCAATGGGAGCTGAAACTCCAAGAGGAAAGAAGAAACAAAGGTGTTTTTTCCCCGGAGCGATGCAAAAAATGTTATGGGCTACCACACCTCCAAGAGGGAACTCAATGCATTCACCTAAAGGAAGAGCAATAGAACACAACTGTCGTAGGGAACTTACCAATGCTTTGAACTTGAGTCCCTTGAGGCCTCCAAGCTCACTTGTTAAGCTCCAAACCTCCAAGATCAACCTCCCACGCTATCACCGTAGAGTCGCTCACACCGTCGTATAAGGCAATCACTCTCTCTCACCGTCGTATAAGGCAATCACTCTCTCTCACTCTCCAACACAAGCATGCAACATACAAGCATAGAAGAGGCACAAGTGCTAGAATGCTCTCTCTCAATCTCTCTCAAGACACAAAGAAGAGCTCTCAATAGCACAAAGGGGGATTGTGTCTATTCATTATGAGAAAATGCCTTATATACATTTGGCCCTTATTCACACTTGGGCACCTAAAACTTACTTAACTAAGGCCTTGGGTGGCCAATATCTCATAATGTATAAATTTTATAGTGCCTTTACATGATGACACTTATTAATAACCTCAATTGGAGGAGCATAATTGTTAATCCAAAATGGGATTAACAATGATCAACATCATTGAGGTTTGACAACAAAGACTGTGGATCGGTAAGACCCACATGCTGTAAAATAAATATATCATGTGACGTTGTTCAGCACATGAATGGTAGTGACCCTAGAAATTCTACATGCATATAAAACAAGGTAAATGATGACATATAAAGTGTTTCTTCATTTGATACTACATGAAAATCCTTTTGGATCAAGTTTTTGGCAAAATCAGGGAAATCCCAGAGGTAGACCCTCTAACTAACCCTCAGCTTCGATGCAAAGTAATATAAGACCTCTGCCTCCAGAATAGGGAAAGTCTAGAATGCATTGATCCCCTTTAGCTTGAGTACTATCTCCCTATAGTATGAGATCTACTGAGTCAGGGATTTGTTCTCCATCGAGCACTTGTCCCATAACTCCCAACTTCTCTCTGCCTCATTGACAGGCAAAAACTCTTTTCGAAACATTGTTTCAAACTCTGTCCAAGTGGTAGGACGAGTTGTTAAACGCATCCACCCACTTGTACGCTTTGCCGGCTAATGAGAGGCTAGCCTCTACAGTCTGTATCCGGCTAGGCTGCTGTCGCGCAGCGTGTGCAAATCTGACCGTAGAGGCTAGCCTCTACGGTCTGTATCTGGCTAGGCTGCTATCACAGCGCGTGCAAATCTGACCACTTCGCTAGAAACATGTTGACCGAGTCATTGTTTCTCGCTTTCTCCTCGCCACCAAAACTAGGCGGCTCTAAGTCTTTCAATAACAATGAAGCTGTCTCTACGGACGGCCCCGCAGGCGCATTGGCGTGTACTCCTACAACCATTGGTGAGGCTACGCTCACCCATGCCGCAAGAGCTCGTCTATCACGAGGAGTCGGAGTACTAGCCGAGGCGGTTGTCAGTGCATCTAACCGTGTGGAGATGCTCTGTAGCATCGTGACTAAGTTAGCCTGGACTTTACCCATATTGTTCAGTTTTGCATATTAAGATATTTAAAAAGTCCACTAGAGAGTTCCGTCTCTGTCAGGACGTCAGCAAGGTCCAATAGGTCATAATCGTCGTCGTCATATTCCAAGAGGTCCTCCTCGGTCCCCTCGACGACGTTAGTGTTCATGTCATCTGGCTCATCGACCAGAAAGGGGTCATCTGCTATTGCGGTTGCTACGGGCTCGTTGGGTCCTAAGGTAGGGTCAACAGACGAGGAGGGCGTTGGCAGATCACGCGTGATCGACGAGCGCACTCCGGACTGAAAAATGGTCGAGCGTATATGGCTTGACAATTCGGTCGGGGTCAAACCCGCGATCGATGACAAGAGACCTGAAAACCCTAGAGAAGTAGAAGTCGATGGGGACACACTACGCCTAGTTGACAATGCGAGAACTGGGAAATTACAAAAAAAAACGCCAATAAAATGAGCAATGATGGATAGAGAATAGTCACCCCCCTTTACGGTCGCCTGACTGTCGTGTCGATTTGTGTTGCGCTGCGAGCCTCTACAAGCGTCGCAACTCTGGGATGCTCCAATCCGAGAGAAAAGTACCTGCAACTCATAACAAAAATGAATTTCCTCGCGAAGCTGTGCTTGAAACACCCTGGATTATCCCTCATCACCGCCCAGGATTATCCCTCCACTGCCGGGAGAGAGGTGTTCATTTGATTTTTTATTTTTTTTAATAAAATAAAAATGAAAAATATAAAAAAAATGGATGGCCGCCTGTGGGATTGGCCGCTGGGGCTGCTGCTTCTGCTGGCTTTGGTGGCCGCCTGTGGGTTTGCCTGCCTATGGGCTAGCCGCCGTCGCCTGTGGGCCGGGCAGGCCGCCAGCTGTGGCCAGGCCGACCACTGGGCAGACCACCCACTAGGCCAGGCCGCCGGTCGTCAGTCAGGACTGGTCTCACCGACTGTGCTGGTCATGGTGGTTGCACTTGGCCGCCTGGTCTTCACCCCCTTCACAAGTGGACAGCAAAGACGTCTTCACAACTTTACTGGTCCTGGGGCTGGTCTTCACACCCCCCACACAAAAGACATCAAAGACAACAATTCAGCTCTTCTTTTCGTGGCTGGCCGTTTGGCCGCTTGTAGACTGGCCGCCGCCCGACAGCATTACGTGGCCTGGCTAGCCACCTGTGTTCGCCCCGTTAAGAGGTCGTGGGGCTGGTCGTCGCCCCCCCCACACAGTGGACAGCCGCTTCTTCACAGCCATTCTCTTCACCAGACGCATTACAGCCCTTCTGTCTTCTTCAGTCGACACTACTCTCTTCGCAGTCGACACTATTCTCTAATTTAGGTGTAAAGCTTCTCTTTCGCATACAAGCTCCAAAGTAAAAACAACGACATTGCTTACCTGTGCAATGGAGCGATTTGGGTGTGTGCGATAGAGGGAGAGAGAGAGAGAGAGAGAGAGAGAGAGAGAGAGAGAGAGAGAGAGAATTCTTCCTTTCAGGTCTGGCCGCCTCCCTCCACACAGTCCATTGTGTGGATAAGGATAAGAGTTTTGAATGGTTGAAAACCATTGAGTGGGCTTTGGTCCGGGCTCCGGTCCCCCGGTCACGCACGGACCCTGACCCAATCGAAACTCACGCTCTGATACCAGTGTTAGATTATCGTAATACCACTACGGGCATTACCATAGAGGGGATGGCCTCTGGCTCACCACCCAGCCATAGAGGAAGAATGAGGATTTCCTAATTATATATATATATCATAGGACTTGTTTTTTTGGAATTAATATTTTAAAAAATAATTATTTTAAAATGGTAAAATAAAAAACAGCCAACTTATTTAACGATCTTAATCACCATTCATTACTTGTGTACTTGGTACCTGTAATATCATTGTTTCTTGTTCTTATATAGTTCTTTTTTGTTCCTCTTTACAATGATTTGTACAATCACACGCCCATCTTCTAAGAAGAATCTAAGTTTCAACAATGGATGAGTTCTCGTGAGTGCAAAGTTTTCACAAGAACAAGTAGCTCCTAACTCATTCTATGGATTGCAAGCCATAGTAAATATTGGGTCCCGAGAGTTGCATATCCTTCTCAAGGAAACCTCTAGTGAGGAGGAGGAGTTCTATTGACTTGAGGACTCTCTTTCATCTAATTACTCCACAATATTTGATGCTTCATTGAACTCAAACCCACAACCAATAGCCATCTTAAACAGCCCGCCTAGAGGACTTCCAACTCAGACTAATGTGATAGATTTATGCAGGCCCTTTCAAGATAGCAACAAAACCAATGCCTCAGGCTCATCCACTATTACAAGAGGATATGGTAAGAGCATTTTGGAATACCTTTGGAGCATGAAGAAGGGAAACACATTAACAAAGATTTTGTTGAATGTCAAAGAGGTTATCAAAGCTGTGGAGATTCCTAGGCAATATAGTGGTGATATATTGCATTTGAGTTCCCACCAACCATGGGAACATGTTTAAGAATGGACTCCATAGAACATAATTATGATCCCCACTAGTGGTCAAAGCCATAGACCTCTAACATTTCCTTCCCTAGAGTATGTCTTAGAAGCCATTGCTTAGGTAGTTTTAAGTGAACTTTGCCCACATTTAAAGAACCACAGGGTGTTAAATACATCATATTTTATTGGAAGCATGCTAAAGGCACCAACAACACTAGAGAGGAGTGAAGCAATGCATTTGGAAAACTCCTTTGCCATACTTCTCTTAGTGCCAGCGATGTGTGCATTGCTACATGTAATTGCTACATCTATTATGTGATGCTCTCTGACGAGACAATGAGTAGATTAATGATACACATCAGTTTCCATCAACTTACTATACGGGTAGGCACATCAAAGGCACCAACTGATAGGACAAGGAAAATGATGTGCCCAAGGTTCTAGGTGTAGATCACAATGCTGGGGCAAGGAAGGTACAAATGCGTGTGGCCAAAGAAATCGTAATGGCATCACTAGTGCAAAAAGGTGGTTCCAAGCATTTCATTGGGGAACAACAGTTCAACTGAAGCCACCCTTTATGGAATTGCAATCCCAACAATTTTTCTAGTTATGCACCATCAAGAGATCCTCATGATTTAGCATGATCTTTAAATTTCAGAGGCATTCTATGGAAAAGGCACATAAAACAATAGAAATCATGAGGAGGTAAGGGTGTAAATTTATTGATGTGACCTTCACTGTTTTTTCTCAATGCATGCTATTTATAGTTTTCTTCTTTGGCATTATTAGCATTTAAAGCCCAACCACTGGCTTTTCCTTTTACATGGCTACATCTATTATAAGAATGAGATCTAGACTGCCTCTTAAACTAGTATCAATATTTTTGAGATGGGACCACTAGTGGAAGACAGATGGTAGGCTAATCTAGTTGGGCAAATATGTTTTTGTAAAAGAGTTATTAAAATCTAGATACATAAAGTGTGAAATTTGAACAATTTGATTTGTAGGCTTTTTCACTACAGCCCGACAAGGGCCTTCAAAGGAGAGCTTTGGCTTGGATGCACTTTTGAGAAGCTAAAGCAAGAGTGCACTTACGACTTCTTCCCGGAAGCAGGTTCTCGGGTCAAGGGTCCTCATGTGAGAAGTGCTATGTTTTCAAGATGTCTATTGAGAATGCAAGCTCATTAGGATCTGGTGGATAACGGTAGTGTGTGGACACCAGTCTAGCAATGTATGTGTGGAGAATAATGGCCACGTCTAGCTGGCCGTGTGTGGACATTGGACTTAGGTTATTTCAGTGTGAACTTATCACTAGGAAAAATGTGTTGTATTTTGTGGTGTGCAATGAAGGAAAGCTATGGAGCTTCTCTATCATGTATGTGTTGATGGTTTGAGATAATGAGAGCTTATTAGGGTTTGCCTCTCTACCCTAGCATCTATCTCCTCTTTCTTTGCATGGAGCCTGGTGCTCTCTATTAGGGTTTGTGAGTGAGTGAGAGAAGAGCTGTGAAGAGAAGCTGTGAAGAAATCCATTAAAGCTGTGGGAAAGAAGAAAAGCTATGGAGCACTCATCTACTCAATAGATTTGAAAGCTTAAGGACCACGAGTAAGGAGTGGATTGTAGGTGATTTCATGAGATTTGAGCAAAGAGGTGGTTGCCCAAGCAATGTTGGATGTATGAGAAACTTGGAATCTTGCATTAGCATTGATTTGAAGCAAATCTATGAAGTGTTGGAGAAGATTATTCATTGTTTTGGAACTTCTCAAAAACCTGAGAGTATATGCTCAAAATTGAAGTCTTTGGAGGTGGTTATTGCAAAAATTGGAAGCATTAATGTGCTAGGAGAATTTGTAAGTCAATTTCTAAGGCTTGTATGTAATCATTGATGATTAATAAGCACCCAAAATATCCGAGGAGAATCTATGAAGTGTTGGAGAAGATTATTCACTATTTTGGAACTTCTCAAAAACCTGAGAGTATATGCTCAAAAACCTGAGAGTATATGCTCAAAATTGGAGTCTTTGGAGGTGGTTACTGCAAAAATTGGAAGTGTTAATGTGCTAGGAGCATGTGTAAGTCAATTTCTAAGGCTTGTATGTAATCATTGAGATGATTAATAAGCACCCAAAATCCCCGAGGAGCAGGCGGCGCAGCCAGACAGGCAGGCTATAACAATTTTTTGAAACTTTTCACTATCTTGGAGCTCATTTGAGCTATACCACCAAATGGAGTGCACATTAAGTTTAGAAAATGTGTGTATGTGAGTGTGGAGAAGCTTTCCAGAGCATCTAGGAGATGGAAACATCAAAAAGGAGCTAGATTAAGCAAGATTAATAGGGCTATATACTTTAATTAGTGAAACATGGCATCACTAATTAAGCTCAAAATTACTCAAAATTGGTCAAATTCCTTTTACACAGTGATGGAGAAAAGTGTTACAGAGCTAATGAGTGCCTGCAGCCAAGATTTGGACTAGATTTGAAGCAATTAGAAGAGGATTATCAAGTGTATAGCCCTGTTCAAGCAAAACAGAAAGCAATATTTTTAATGGTTATGGTATGTACACATCTCGGATGGAGTTGATATGCTATATGGAGCTTGTTGACATGTAGTTGCATATGTACCACACACATTTGGATCAATTCATAACCATAGTGGACTGTTCATATATAGTCAAGCTCAAATGCTACTTGGGTGAGCTTGTATGCAAAAAAGTGTGAGTTCATTGGAGTGTTTCGGAAAGTGGAGGACTATTTTGGATGTGTTTCTCATATTTTTTGAGCGGTGCCAAGTTATTTTCAGCTTATGAAAATAGTGATTTTGAGTCCTAGATTTTGTCGCCATAAAAATTACAGAATGTGCAGACATCATTGGTGACGAAGTACATGTATGTATGTGTGTTTGAGTTGATTGTTTGCAATACTCAGTGAACATTGTGCATAGCAAAATGAGTGACAGTCTAGACAAGATTGTTGGGGAAAATCTTGATAAACACAATTTCCAAATTTGAAAGTACCGAATGATAAACTTTCTTAAAGACAAAGGGCTTTGGAATTTGATGAGACAGGTGAGGAGATGGAGCCAAGGGTTCCCCCAGTGAATGCAACAACCCACCCGACTTACAGCACATAGGAATTGGATAGAGAGGGCTTTCAAAGTGCTACATTATTTCTCAATTTGTGTGACAAATACCATGTTATGCCATATTCAAGCTCGAGGGGGTTCACTATATGTAAACTCTCTATATCACGTGCATTCAAGGCTTAATTTAAAAACCCCTTATCTGTAAAATTTTCATGAATAAAACACACCCTTTTTCTATTCAATCTATAAATACCGCCTTTAAATGGCACCCTTTTGTATGTAAAAAATGTGTAAAAAAGGGATTTTAAAAACCCCTTGTATTGAACCCACGTGCTACACTTACATATGTATGAGTGATCCCCTCGAGCATTTAGGACACCCATAATCCCAAGGATGCATGGGATACATTGGTGAAGTTGTATGATACAACTATACAACCAAAGAAGATGCAATTGAAGCAAAAGATACATAGTGTGACTCAAAACAACAAGAGCATAAATGATTATGTGTAGGAGATTAAAGGATGTGCTGATGCACTTGCATCTATTGGTGCCCCCATGGAAGATGATGATTTGGTTGCCAATGGTTTGGGCAAGGATTACAAAGCATTTGAAACCTCTATTAGGGTTAGAGGTGGAGACTCCCCTTATTTTGATGAGTTGATCTCTTTGCTTATGTAGAGGAGATGAAACTTGGTTTTGGTGCTTCATCTATACACCAGTGAGCTTACAAGGGACCAACCACTCTACACTCATAGAGGTAGGGGGAGATCTAGTTTGAGAGGATGTATAGGAGGACATGGTTGGCATGAGTGTAGAGGAGATGAAACTTGGTTTTGGTGCTTCATCTATACACCAGTGAGCTTACAAGGGACCAACCACTCTACACTCATAGAGGTAGGGGGAGATCTAGTTTGAGAGGATGTATAGGAGGACATGGTTGGCATGATAAGCCACCACAACAACAACAAGATTCACAACCATCATTTGGTGCACGTGGTGGTAGAGTTTTTTACCCTCATTCTAGAGGGAGGTTTGGATCTCGTGGTAGAGGTTGTTAGCAACCACAACAGCAAAATATGCATGACATTGAGTGTCGTTATTGTAGAAAACTTGGACATATGGTGGCTAGAGATTGCTACAAAAAGCAAAATGATGTTTGTGGCGGTAGAGTATAACATGGAGATTATGCATCATCTAGCAATGAAAGATATACAAATCATTTTTTTGCCATGAAGCATGTGATGGGTACTATGACATCTCGCAAAGAGAGTAATGACACATGGTATATGGATTCAGGTGCATCAAACCACATGACATGTCATGGAGAGTGGTTTGATAACATGATGTCAACACGAAACCAACATTATGTTGCTATACTGGTGATGATACTTAGCATCCTATTACACATGTTGGTAGTGTGCCATTGAGGATGCATGATGTCAGAGTGAATACTATGTCTGAGACAGGTGTTGTATGTGCCATCTATTACAAAGAGTTTGGCATTAGTTAGATGGTTGAATAAGGATTGCAAGTGAGATTTAATGAACATGGTTGTTTTGTTGAGGACTTTAAAATTGATTGCTAAAGGTTAAAAAGAAATAAGAATGTTCAAGACAGATGCAGGCATTCCAAAATTGAAGTCAGCCATGTTTTCTCATAGTCATGGGATAGTGCCAGACATTGATATTTGGCACAAAAGGATTGGTCATGTAAACATTCAAAAGCTGAAATCTATGAAAACAAAGGGTATTGTTGTTGGTCTACCTAGATTCAAATATGATGAGAGTACACATCTTTGTGATGCATGTCGATTTGGGAAACAAGCAAGGTTGCCATTTCCTTGGGATAGTCAAATGAGTAGAAGACCACTTGAGGTTGTGCATAGTGATATATGGGATCCCACACAAACCCAATCAATAAATGGGAGCAGGTATTACTTAACATTTATTGATGATTTCAGTAGGATGACATGGATCTATTTTTTCAAAGAGAAGAGTGAAGCCTTGGGCAAGTTCAAAGAATTCAAAGAACTTGTGGAAAAGCAATATGTTCATTGGATTAAATGTTTGAGGACAGATGGTGATGGTGATTACATCTCATATACGTTTGATGCATTCTTGAGAGACCATCATATAAGAAGGCAGTTTACATGCAGGTATACTCCTCAGCAAAATGGATTTGCTGAGAGAAAGAATCGTGTGATAGGTGAAGTGGCAAGAGCATTGATGAATGAGAAGAGTGTACCTTTGTATTTTGGGCAGAAGCATGTGTCACGACGGTGTACATTTTGATTAAGACACCTACAGCTACCATGCATGAGAGTACTCATGAGATGAGGATGATAGGTTTTAGACTAGATATTGGGCATCTCAAAGTTTTTGGATGTATTGCCTATGTACATGTGCTAGATGAGAAGAGAAGGAAATTGGACCCAAAGGCTGAGAAGTGCATATTCATTGGTTATGCACAAGATAGAAAGGCTTACAAATGTTACAATCCAGAAACTAAAGAGGTTCTCATTTCTAGAGATGTGGTGTTTAATGAGTTGGCAATTTGGTACAAAAACAAAGATGATGTTATGGTGGATGACATAGATGCAAATGTGCATGTGAAATTGCCAAAAGAGAGCACTACTTCATTATCTGGGCCAGGTGAAACATCAAGTGGAAGTGATAATGTAAGTCCATGGTCAGCAGGAAGGTTGAGACATGGTAGTATGAACACAAGTGGAAGTGTTGTTGACAAAGGAAAAAAGAAGGTTAAAGGAACTGGTAGAACGAGTTATGAGTCATCTAGCTCGAAAAGCTTAGATGAAGAACTTGGCATCCCAACCTTACGTACTCCATGTGTAAGGCAATAGAGATATGTTCCTCCACATGCTAGAACACAGGGTGTATAAAGTGATCCATCGGTTTTGAGAAGGTCACAAAGGATTAGGTATCCAGTGGAGAGATTGACATATGATGGGTATGCAATGCATTATGCATACATGACATCAATGATAAAGCATGTGGAACCTTCTCTACAAGAACTTTGACCAAGCACCCAAACACTTTTCTCTTCTCTTGCATACCTTTCTAGTATTATCATACATGAAGTACACATATCAATGGAAACCACTAAGATAATCTCTTTGTGTAGCCCCCCATACATCTACCTGCACAATCTCTAGAGGTCTCGTACCTCACATTTCTATGTGGGAAATGGATACCTAGCTTACTTGCAAAATTGACAAGCGTCACTACACCATGAGTTCCATCAACTTAAAACTTAGGTATCCCTATTAACAAGATCCTTTACTTGCATATTCTTTAACCTTTCCACATTTACATGGCCAATCCTCTGGCATACCATATCTCCATGTCAAAGATAACGTCTTTTCCATTAGAGAACAAGGTGGCCTTGATTTCAAGCATACTCACATCCAAGGTGAATAACTTACCATTCTTTTTTCCTCTTTCCAATAAGCTTATAATCATTCCTCAAGCCTTAGACAAAGTAATCATTCTCACAAACCTCCAACGTGATCCACCATTTAGCCCACTGCTAACACTAAGTTCTTGTTTATTGTAGGAACATGTAAGGCATTGCTCAACTGATTTACTTTGTAATCTTGCAACCTCGAGGGGATGTTCCTAACATAACTTGATTTATTATAGGTTTAAGAATCCACACTGTTGCAACTCCCAAGCTATGTGTTATAGCAAATAAATGTTCATGCCGCTCCTCTTTTGCCACTAGTAAAACGTTGCATTTTTCCATTTTCACATCCTCTTGCTTCTTCCAATAATATTTTTGCATATGGCCTTGATTCCTATGATACAAACATTCAAAATTTTGATTTCTTGGTTGGTTATGCCAAGAGTCTCTTCCTCTAGAGTCTTCTTCTAGAGTCTTCCTCTAGAGGTACCCCTACCTCTAGATTTATATCTACTACCCTAGCTCTACTTGTGCCTTGTCTATGAGGGGAATATCTTCCCCTGCATCCTTTACCTCTACTAGAGTAGAAGACTTGCTCACCTCCTTAGCGTTTCCACCTAGCCTCACTTATTCCCATTAGAGAAGAGGAATATCTTCTCTAATGGATGCAATCTTTCCCTGCATCCTTTACCTCTACTAGAGTAGAAGGCTTGCTCACCTCCTTAGTGTTTCCACCTAGCCTCACTTATTCCCATTAGAGAAGAGGCACTTGCTCTCCAAAATCTTAGAATTTTTCTCGCATACCAATACAAGTTTCAAAGGGCTTATATTCACTACAAGACACACTCAAGGTAATAACCATCCTCATCATCCCCCGCTATCAATGGCACTACCAAGATTTTCTCCTTTTAGACATAATATTTAATGGACAAGGAATTCATCTTCATACCATATACTTCGTGTACACTTCATAGCGAAAAGCTTTTATAGCAATATAAATCTAAAAACAGAACACTTGTGCTAAAAAATCTAAAAACTAGCAAACACTTATGATAACCAAAAAAAATATCGTTTTGATATTTCATGTAGAGGGGCTTGTGCCGGTCATTTTTAGCTATAGAACTCCCAAATCTGACTTAGGAGAAAAAAATTATGGATAAAATGGTGAAAGCACTTTTCCAAAACCAGCTTTTGTGCATACATGTAGCTTTGACAACATCCACAATGTTCCCTCTTCTTGCAATAATTTACATATATGGACCATACATGGGCATCAATATGAACCACTAATTGTATTCGGTCAATTAAGCCTTAATTAGTGATTTTAACTCACGATTCACAGTGGACAAGTAATTGAATCTATCCAATAACACCCATGCACAAGAGATTTGGACGACTAAAAAATGACCCCACTTGGAGGATGCAAATGATGACCATGCACTTGGACGACTAAAAAATGACCCCACTTGGAGGATGCAAATGATGACCATGCACTTGGCCAATGTCAAAATGCTTCAAAATTGGTGTAGAGCTATGTGTTTACTTGTGGTTTAACCCATAAAACATGTCATTAAGCATGGATTAAACACCATATTACCAAAGACACTTTCTATGAATTGCACAGTCTTAGATCATCATGCTAGAGCCTTGCAATGGAAAAATTAAGATTACTAGCTTCTAAAGAACCCTAGATAACCCCCAAGGCTCAATTCGACTCAATTCATTGTAGATTTTGGTTTCCCCCAAAATAATTGACATATGTTTTTTGCACTTCTGCTGCCTGTTGTTGCAACTTGCTTCAATTCCATCAAGTTGCCTATTGCACCTTGAGCTAGGAACAAGGCCCAAGCATTTCTTTGATCAATGGTCTTGAGTGTGGGGAAAAATTGAGCCTTTGGTGTAGCTAGGTATGGCAAAAAGAGAAAAGAATGATAAAATGGTAATTAACCATGGGATTAATAAGGCTAATTAAGGCTAATACAAGAATTAGGGTTAGGACCCAGGCTCTGATACCAATTTTTGGATATCATGGATGCTCAAACACATTAATATAAGCCATGTCTAAGCATAATTAAGAGTGATTTAGGACTTACACACAAGTGATTAACATAAAAAAATGTTAATCACACAAGTGATTAACATAAAAAAATGTTATTAGCATAATGAAGAAACAATGTAGGAGAAATGGAGAGTGTGTTTCATTCATGAGGGTGTGCCTCTTAAATAGGCTGAATACAAAGCATAATATGTATCATGGATGGTGTCAAGCACCTCCTCTCAATCAAATCCTACATCTCTCTAAATGCTCTCCTAGAATCTCTCATCAAATCCAAAATTGGTGGGTTCATAAATTCATGAGAATAGGCACCTTCTTATAAGTAGAATTAGTGACTTTCTACAAGATTAAAGCCAAGGATGTGAATCCCCAAATAACCTTAGATATTAATTAATTGAAAAGTTTTCAAATCTGCAACAAAATCTTGAAAACCTGCGACTAGTACAATAGTTCTACACTTCACTCTGCAAAGTTTTCCCAAAAAAACTACAAAGACTTTGACTCTTGCACATAGAAATCTGTAATACTCTGCACAACAATTAGAAAACTCTCCACAGTAATATTTTGCACTCAAATCTTCAAGAAAGTGTAATAACTCTACCAATAGATCTTCACTTTGTTGATTGAAAGCTATATCAAAATCTATAATACTTACAATCTGTCTTCAATATCTGTGATAACCAGCATCTTTCTTGATAAATCTTTCACCAAAACTACACAACAACCAAGAATCTCTCCAAAATGCAAAGAACTCTAAGGACCTTGCAAATGATAGTAAGAAACTAGGGTTTGTGTGAAGATTTGATGAAAATAGGCTGTGATTTTTGTAAAAATTCTCTAAAATTCAAGAAAATCAAGAAGATTTTCAAGAACATCAAGGAATGTAAGAAAATCTGTAACTTCTTGAATTTTCTACACATCAACGAACCCTAAATCTCTCCCTAGATTCAGAACTAATGAATAATCTAAAGGCTCCTGCTAAACTATGAATGCTAAACTATGAAAAAGTCCACTACATTTTCTTCCGAAATCAAGAAAATCTAAGAAAATCATATTTTAGAAATTTACGGTTAATGAAGTGGCGAAAATGATTCAATGGACCAAAACCTAGGCTATGATCAAAAGCCTAAGCTCTAATACCAATTGAAATGGAGTGGATCATAAAGCTCAGATTAGGGACAAATCATCATGGATTAATACAAGATTAACGATAATCTCATACAATGGCCATGATGCCTAAGTGAGTTAACCTCCCACCAAGAGGATGGCTATCAAGCTTGCCATGAGCCCTAGACCATGAAAGGTCGTCTCCAAGAAAGGAGCCAAGATGTCAAAATGTTTCATAAGGTAGAAATGTAAAAAGTACAATGATAGTCCATGAGCCCCCTTTAATACTTGAGCCCATGACCAAGGTTCTAGAACTAAACTAAAGGTGTTGCTTCATTACGGTATGCCCCTTTGAGACCTTAATCACAATAAGGTAGAAATGTAAAAAGTACAATGATAGTCCATGAGCCCCCTTTAATACTTGAGCCCATGACCAAGGTTCTAGAGCTAAACTAAAGGTGTTGCTTCATTACGGTATGCCCCTTTGAGACCTTAATCACAATACCCTAAAGCTGCCTTCTTCAAAAATAAGGTAGAGGATTCACTAGATGCCCCTTTGAGACCTTAATCACAATACCCTAAAGCTGCCTTTCTTCAAAAATAAGGTAGAGGATTCACTAGATGCCCTACGCCCAAAACTAAGTGCCAACCCACTTAGAGATAAAGACATGTAACCCTAATCCAAAGTTGACATGCTGTCAGAAGAGTTATTCTTGAGGCTCATGACAAGAGACTACATGGTTATACCTAGATCTGTTGCCATTCATTTCCATAATTAAGGTAACATCTAGAGATAAGATACGGGATACATAAAGATACCCTCCTTGTGCACACTCTAGGCTAGAGTCTTACACTCTTTTAATGACTACCTTGCCATACGTAGTTTTTGGTGTTACTATTTTCATGTTCTATGCCATTATGCATATTGTTAGTATATTAAGGAACTACCATTGTCTAGTAGATGCTAGTTATTAGCACTAGTTTGGTAGCTCAACAGGACATACATATGTCTTTTCAAGGATTTACTAAAAAATTCATGTCTTGCAAATGGGAGCGGTATTTTAGCATTTCTCTTCTAAATTATGTCTTCATAAATGTGCCAAACCTTAGAAATTTATTAAAATGATAAAAAATACCTTAAATATAATTGGTAAATTAGTATAAGTAGAGGTATATCCAACACTATAATCCAGACACGTTACGAATTTGTAAAGTAGAGATTTTTCATGACAAAAAAATGTATTACATTAATAATTAATTCAATTACATTTACTTCTTAGAATCTTTTTTTAGTTATTGAGTCTCTGACACCGAAAAAACGACAATAGTGTGAGCTTATATGGTGATTTACGTTAGTTACACTAATGAATCAATGTCTCCACTAAGGTAATCACTCAAGAATACATATCTAAATATTTCAATTTAGTTAGAAGACAAGGTGATGGTGCCAACTTTCAAAACTACATTGATAACAAAAAAACATATATGAACCCTTGCTTATATTTGGATCATCTAGTGATAAACTTATAACAATAGTGTTTATTATTATATAAAATGACTATATATTCCACTTAAAGCCTTACGATATTTTTAAAAATGCGTGAAGTAGTCTCTTATTCTATAGTAATTAATATGGTTCAAACTTTATAAACTTTGATCTAAAACAAAGTGCCTAAAAGGATAGGAGTATATGTGATTGGCTCTCACAAAATGCACCAACAAAGCATAACATTATATAGAACATGTGTGCAAGATTTGGTCCTAGTCTATGATTGTTTGATTAGCTATAAAAATTCTTAAAGTTAAAAATTTTTAAAGCATCTAAATACCTTAGAATTTTCATTAAGACCTAAATTTTGGAGGTCTAATTGATTTGTGAGTCTAAGATGGATTGTATTACACCATATATATGTTTGTGAAGCAATACATGTCCAAAAAAATTTAGAAAGCAATGAGAAATTGTCTAATTAGAATCAAATCACCCAAGATCTTCTTATCAAAAGAGTGTGGATTCATTCAAGCCACTCATCAGTAAGCACTCAATTGAGTGTCTTAAGGAATCTAACCACTGTTCAAAACTAGTAGTGAAGAATCTATGAAAGAAGGACTGCAATACTCTGGGTTTGGGGAAGAGGAGAAACCACCCTCCCCTACCAGATCGACTGGTATCATTGATATAGCCTAAGGATTTTTTGGTCTCCAAACTAGCAACGATGAAGAGGCGTAATCTGTGGGCATGGGTCCGTCAACCAGTGCTGGACTTGGTCCAAGAGGCAAGAAGTACCTATCCAACCTTTAAATTTGAGGTTGTCAAACACTGGCACCCCCCGAATGAGAAGAGACATGGAAAGTGCAGCCAGGACTGGTCAAGTAATCTTCCTAACCTAAGAGGAAGTAGAATTAGATCTAAAAAGGATTAAGGTAGAACGGTAGTTGAGAATGAGCTTAAGGAAATAAGAGCTTGATACTCAAAGGGCTAAAGCCAAACAAAAGGAGATGGGAGTGTGAACTTACTTCAATCACGTGGTAAAGAGCCAAACAAAAGGAGATGGGAAGTGTGAACTTACTTCAATCACGTGGTAGAACGGTAGTTGAGAATTGAGCTTAAGGAAACAAGAGCTTAATACTCGAAGGGCTAAAGCCAAACAAAAGAAGATGAGAGGTGTGAACTTACTTCAATCACGTGGTAAAGAGCCAAAAATAGTCATGGGTAGGAGTGAGGGAGAAATTCCAAACTTAGAACCCATTAATGAAAATCCAAGAGTGGAGGAAGGGTTTGTAACCCTTCATCTAGGGTTTGTAACCCTAGATGAAGGGGATAATCTACCAAGAGAAGCGGGTGAAGTGGAAGACCGCTCCTATACACCAAGAAGGACATTGAGAGTAGATGATCAATCATCCCACGTTCTTATAGGACATGGAGCTCTTAATTCTACAAAGGCGTACAGAGGCGACTAATGATGAGCCATTATAGAATGAAGTGGTAAAGAGCCAAAAATAGTCATGGGCAGGAGTGAGGGAGAAATTCCAAACTTAGAACCCATTAATGAAAATCCAAGAGTGGAGGAAGGGTTTGTAACCCTAGATGAAGGGGATAATCTACCAAGAGAAGCGGGTGAAGTGGAAGACCGCCTATACACCAAGAAGGACATTAAGTAGATGATCAATCATCCCACATTCTTATAGGACATGGAGCTCTTAACTCTACAAAGGGAGGTGACTAATGATGAGCCATTATAGAATGAAGTGGCCGGACCGTCCCATAGAACGAAAATGCCTAGAAGAGCCAACATAGGAAGAGGACGAGGTCTAGGTAGGGGGAGTAGCTCCTTAAATACCAAGGGCACAGATCCAACCATAGATCTTAATGCGGCCCACGAGAACAGATTTATTGAATATGGCTGCAGAAATGGGCCGAGAAATGGTCAGGGAACTAGGCACTT
Organism: Cibotium barometz; assembly: GCF_041138505.1. Taxonomy (NCBI): domain Eukaryota; kingdom Viridiplantae; phylum Streptophyta; class Polypodiopsida; order Cyatheales; family Cibotiaceae; genus Cibotium; species Cibotium barometz. Next base: position 14,677,995 of record NC_141111.1, on the reverse strand, counting down.
CTCTAGAATCCCGACCCCCCCAAATGAAGCCACACATCATTTCAACGCTCTTTCAAAAATTCTCTAGGGATGGGGATCCTATTCAACATGTAGAGATCTTTGACTCCACATGCGAAACCTGCGGGCCAGTAAGTGATGTAACCATGATTCATGCTTTCTCACTGACCCTAGAAGGAAAAGTGCATCAATGGTTCCAAACCCTCAAACCCGAAGATAAGGTTAATTTCTTATGGCTCAAGAATGTGTTTGTGCTAAGCTTTGCCAGAAGTTGGCGACAGCAGATGGAGTACTGTGGCACAGCTACACAACATCAAACAAAAGGAAATGGAGTCGATGCGAGACTGTGTGTCTCACACTAAAGCACTTAAATTCAAGGTGCAAACTACGGGAAAGGCTAATTGATGATTAGTTATTGCCTTGCTTTCGGAGAGGAGTTAGAGACCACAAGCTGCATGATTATTTGGTATTAGCCCAACCGACTACTATGGATGCATGCTAGGATTGCCACAACCAGAAGATATTAAAATATCTTTGGCAACAACAAACGACTTCGCGTGTTTCGAGTCACCAAGAGATTGGAACTCCGAGCAAGCAAATAATGAAATACTAGAAAAATTGAAGGTAAGGATGGAAAAGAAACATCTGGGCATGGACATACCCATCTTTACCCTCGTAGAGAATTGGTGTGGTGCTTTGTGTAGATTGAATAACACTACCACCGACGAATGCCCACAGTTAAGAGAAAGGCCATTACTTTATTATGCACACTGTGTAAAATTAGGGAATCATGACACCTCCATGTGCAGATATCCAAGGTTCCAAACAGTAGCACAGTTGCCGGCACCTAGAGCTCCATTGGCCTTACCAGCACCACCTATGCAAATCACTCCAGCTATAGGATAGCCAAACTCTTCCTATTTACATAGGGGGATGTTTCAGGTGTATAGGACACTTCACCTCTACGCCACCTGTTCTACCACCACAACCACCACAGGCTAAAATCAATTAAGTATTGATTGAAGAGCCAAGATTCGATATGGTGCATGAAGTAAAACTCAGTGGGGCGAGTACTATGAGAAAGTTACAGAGATTGCACTAGAATTCTATGCCTTACAGAATAACATGCCAGTACTTATGTTTCAAACCATGGTATAGCATAAGGGTAAGGACATAAACTCAAACATGAGGAGAGGACCGCTACAATGTTTTGGTTCATGGTATAGCATAAGGGTAAGGACATAAACTCAAACATGAGGAGAGGACTGCTACAATGTTTTGGTTGCGGTGAACTGCATCGAATCGCTAGATGTCCAAACAAGAATGTGGTTCATACGCATCAACCCCAACAATTGACTAATCCACCCAATGACATGCCAATACACTTACTTGTACTAAATGTGGGATTGATCATTTGATCAAAGATTGTCCATACCACGCAAGTCGTTTGACTTCCACTTCTAACCCGCCTACTATCTGGACCATTAGTGTGCAGCCTCGAAACATCACGCCACTTAATGTCCTGACATGAGCCCAGGCCCACTTGGGTGACAAAGGAAGAACCTAGCAGATGCAACCACTTCCAGAATTGGCAGGAGAAGGAGGGTGAAAAAAGTGGGTAAGGGTGACACCAAGGTCACAATCCAAGATGGATCTAAAGAAGATACGATCCATAGATGTGATGCAACCCCAAGAAACCCAATATGTGGAATCTCGAACTGTTCCCACTACCTCTGTCTGTATGGTCAATTGGCAAAATATTGATGAGGAATCAGAAGAGGAGGTCTCTAGCATAGAAGGGACTGGATCAAAAGGCCGTACTAGTGCCCAATGCTTTTCCCTACTGCAAAGAAAACCCACGGATACCCAGTGGTGGGGCTGAGATACCTCGAAGCCACTAAGGTACACGATGAGTTTTCTAAGGATTGGGATGAGGAATTGAGTAAGATATCACTTGAAGGGAAACATAGGGAGGAAGTCATCCTTCAATAACCGGAAACGCCTAAGCTTATGAAAGCTGGGGGCCGAAAATGAAACAAAGCTTTGGCAGAAGTTGAGCGAGAGGCCAAGAAAGTTATGGCTAAAACAAAAAGTAAGAATGAGGATAAACCAAACCTGCTTTCAATACCAGACCATCAAAAACTACACAATTCACGAACAAAAGGTGGTTCAACTGACGGCAAAAAGAGTTAAGGAAGATGGGTTGTCCACATCATACGATGGCCCGGCACGCTGAGGTCAAGGAAGTTGATGTTGCTGCCTGTAGAACCAAGGGAGGAAACCAAACCTATTTATATCACTATAGGACTTGAATCCAGCTAAAAAAACTAAGCTTGTTACTCTCCTTAAGGAGTTTAAGGATTGTTTTGCCTGGAACTAAAAAGAGATGAAGGGTGTACCACTTGAGGTGGTGTAACATACGATCCCAATGTGACAATTGTAAAGGAGGAAATCGATAAACTCATTACTTACGGATTTCATCTATGAGATAGAACATACGGATTGGTTGTCACCAATCGTAATAGTGCCAAAGCTCTTGAGGCTAACGGGCCGAGGGAAAGTATAAAAAGTAATAAATAAATAAATAAATAACATGTAATTCATTAAGGAGCATTTGGCACTCTGACATGGCCACGATGGAGGGATTACCAGAGGTCACACAAGGACTAAACCTAATGGCTGACATCTTCAAGCCATTAAGATCCATGCCACAAATTCACCTCCCAATGCCATTGACCATGCCTATAACAAGCGTGTCATCGGGTTTTACACCCCCTATGACTTAGATCCCACCAGGCTTTGGTCCCTTACCTAACATTCCCACAAATCCTATAAGTACGAACCCTTTTCTGTATGCCCACACTTGGACATATACTGAATAGTCTAGGAAGGGGGTGGCCCAAGGACTCACTGAGTCTCTTCCAAGAGCACTTACATAAATATGGATTCAATGAATCATACAGAAATACAGTTGTTCAAATTTTTAAAGTTATAGGCAAATACGACGGAACAACAGACTCTATTCAATTTATTCAAATGTTTGAACAAAGATGTGAAGCCTTTGGAAATGCCAACTACCCCACTAAGGAACATGCGTTAAACTTATGCTTAGAGGGAAAAGCTAGTCGATGGTTTATTGCATTAATGCCGGCGATCAAGACCAACTTCAAAACTTTGAAATCAGCCTTTATACATGGCTTTTCCAGACAAGGTGATCGATGGAGTGCAGTAACATAACTCTATTCAATTGAGCGTCAACCCAATGAATCCATTAGAGATTTTATCCTTCAGATAAAACTCTTGGACTCACATTGTGAGTCATGGGAAAAATTAAACGATGTTCAATTAAGGAGATGTTTCATGATGGGCTTGAAGAATAACAGCTTACACAACTTGATCATTGTAACCAATCCGGAAACATTCGATCAATGTTGTAAAGAAGTAATATATTTAGATGACAACATGCTAGAAGATGATCATGCTATGAGGTGTTCCTCATCTAAACCAAGTGAAGCAATGGTAAAAGAAAGATCGATCTCGAAATTGAAATTCTTAAAATTTTATGCAGCCTTGTTTAAAACCTTATAGCCAACATCTGTAAAAGAGAGGATGTAAACCTTCAAAACCAAACATCCTTAATGCCTATAAAAGTGATGAGCAAAATGCCTTGTGTTGAATGCAATCACTATACGACCATCCCAATCCTCATTGTGCATACAAGGCACCTGTCCTTCTATATTGTATATATTGTAAAACCTTTGACCATGATACTAAAAAGTGTCCAGCTTCATCCACAATGGACTCAAAACCTCCACCTCCCGTGCACCAAACACAAATAGTCCAAGGGGTAGAACTGCTCAGGGAGCAGTTAATCAGACACTTTAGTGTTTCTATTGTCATGGACCTCACAAGGTGGCAGACTGCACAGTTTGGAATACTTCCATGCCCATAGTCACTAACACCTTGAGACCAATGTGTGAATGATGTGGCATAGAGTCACATGTTCCAAGATTGCCCAAGCCGAGTTGCTTCAAGGCAACTTGTCCCACAAAATATAACTCTTAACATCTTAAGTGTACAAAACCGGCATTTGTCCACGGTACCCTTGAATGTGCTTACACGCTTACAAGCCAAGGCATGACAAACAATAAAAAAGAATGTAAAAGACAACACCTCAACATGGGTAGAAGAATATGCTTTAAAACAAAACCCAAAAGAGAAACCAAAACCTTCTAAAACCAAGAAAAACAAAGGATAATTTTTTATTGTGCAAGTCATATAATATTTTAGTGGACGAGAAAGGATTTTCTCAACCCCTCAACAAGGGATAGAATGGCTTTGCCATTTATGGCCCCTTATGTAAGATTCCTCCCCAGCCCTCAAGATGTCCAGTTTCTTCCCCTGTAATCAATCCCCTTTTCAGAATAATAAAAGATCTTGTTTCTACTTGTTTTGGCCTAGAGAGAGAAAATATTCTAGAGAGAGATAACTCAGTTTTTAGATATCTTTGGATGGAAAAATATCCTTTCTTATTAAACTAAATTTTTCCAAAACAGAAGTTTAAAAAGAATTTCCTAAGGTGCATTAGAAATAAATTATAATCTGCTCAAAACGCCTTAGCCCTATAACGGTCCACATTTTCTAAAAATTTTGGATTAAGGTTCTGAGAGACCAATTAGATTAATCCAAATGTAGGGAGGAGATAAATTGAAGAAATAAAGAAACCCCCCCCCCAAAAAAAATGAGTAAATACTCACATAAGATGAAGAGTGGACTAAGGATCGGACTAAGGATCAAGGAAAATAGTTAAAAAACTGATTTTTGACACTTCAAAATGGAGATTCCCCCTCATGAAGGAGGTGCCTTTTTTCTCATCATTGCTTTCCATTTAAAATCAATAAAATGAGATATTTCATCTCTCCTCTCTTCTAATTCAAGTCTAGTTCCAAAAAGTAAGCTGAACTATCCCCAAAATAGTCAAAAATTGACCAAACTGATTTGGAAAATTCTAGAATCAGTTTGCTTGGTTTGAGGCTCACTTTTTCCTATAAATAGAAGCCTCCCCCTTTGTAAAAGCTTAATAGTGTTTATGCACTGTTACTCTACTCCTCCCCAGATCCAAAAACATTGAATTCACTTGATAATTCAAATGTTTTTGACTAAATCCTCTACAAAGAATTGGTGGCCACTCTTGATCCAAACAAGAGTAGAACCCTCAATCCCTCAAGCCAAAGGAAAGCTCACAAAACTCTAAGTAAGTTAGTAATTCTACTTTTTTTTAATTCTAATCTATGGTTTTCTAAATTCTTTGCTTTTTAATGTGATTATGGATTATAAGCCTTGATGAAAAGGCTTCCCCCTTCTCTTCATTAAGAATTTCAACCTTTCTTTATCCTAAAATAAGTAACAAATAAATTGAGTTAAACTTTTCCTATTGATTACTCTTTAGAAGTGAAAATTTGATTAGATTAGAGTGCTTTATTTCATCTTGGGATAAATTTTAAAGTAAATTTAGAATGTAAAAATTGAGAAATGGTTAGCCATACAAAGGATGTTATGGCAAAATTTTCTTAAATTTTGTGGAAATAAGTTTTATCTTTATGTTATTCAAAAAAGAATAATCCCCATCGTTTGTGCATTCTAAAAGATATTCTTTTTATTTTAAAAGTGTTATTCTTATTTTATGCATAAATAGATGTATAAAAGGATTTTCTTTTATTATAAAAGTGTTATTTTCATTAGATTCAATTTCTATGCATAGAAAGATGCATATTGGATATTTTTTTATTATAAAAGTGTTATTTCATTAGATTCAATTTCTATGCATAGAAAGATGCATATTGGATATTTTTATAAAAGTGTTATTTTCATTAGATTCAATTTCTATACATAGAAAGATGCATATTGGATACTTTTTTATTATAAAAGTGTTATTTTCATTAGATTCAATTTCTATACATAGAAAGATGCATATTGGATACTTTTTTATTATAAAAGTGTTATTTTCATTAGATTCAATTTTTATACATAGAAAGATGCATATTGGATACTTTTTTATTATAAAAGTGTTATTTTCATTAGATTCAATTTCTATGCATAGAAAGATGCATATTGGATATTTTTTTATTATAAGTGTTATTAGAGCAAATCTTATCGTTAAAATGGCACACGGAACATCTTCAAGGGCCATTGGGCTTTTAGAGAATGTGAGACTCAAACTCTCTACGTTTCGCTACCATCATACATTTGTAGTAATGGACTTTCTGTGCCAAACAGACTCATATGACATAATATTGGGGAGACCCTTAATGAGGGAATCCGAATTGGTGCACGATTGGACATTAGATCATGTGTATGTGCGTAGGGATTTGCAAATTCTAAAGATAGATCTGAGAACGTGGAAAGCACACCCCATGGAAGGGCAACTATGGGTAATGATTCGGTCACAACCAAGCGGACCACATCCGTACAAATATGCCATCCCACAGTGGAAAATTCCAAAGAGGAAGAGGAAACATAAATGTATGCATCACTTCGTCCTCCGGATTTCAATGAAAACTAGATGCATGTGCTAGCTACCATAGATGTGATGCAACCCCAAGAAACCCAATATGTGGAATCTCGAACTGTTCCCACTACCTCTGTCTGTATGGTCAATTGGCAAAATATTGATGAGGAATCAGAAGAGGAGGTCTCTAGCATAGAAGAGACTGGATCAAAAGGCTGTACTAGTGCCCAATGCCTTAGAAGATGGCAAAAGCAAAAATGATATATAGCTCAACAAAATTCCTTGCTGCAAAGAAAACCCACGGATGCCCAGTGGGCTGAGATACCTCGAAGCCACTAAGGTACACGATGAGTTTTCTAAGGATTGGGGTGAGGAATTGAGTAAGATATCATTGAAGGGAAACATAGGGAGGAAGTCATCCTTCAATAACCGAAAACACCTAAGCTTATGAAAGCTAGGGGCCGAAAACGAAACAAAGCTTTGGCAAAAGTTGAGCGAGAGGCCAAGAAAGTTATGGCTAAAACAAAAAGTGAGAATGAGGATAAACGAGACCTGATTTCAGTACTAGACCATCAAAACCTACACAATTCACAAACAAAAGGTGGTTCAACTAATGGCAAAAAGAGTTAAGGAAGATGGGTTGTCCACATCATACGATGGCCCGGCATGCTGAAGTCAAGGAAGTTGATGTTGCAGAACGAAGGGAGGAAACCAAACCTATTTATATCGCTAAGGACTTGAATCCAGCTGAAGAAACTGAGCTTGTTACTCTCCTTAAGGAGTTTAAGGATTGTTTTGCATGGAACTAAAAAGAGATGAAGGGTGTACCACTTGTTGAGGTGGTGTAACATACGATCCCAATCATGGAAGGATCGTGTTGAGTTTGTAGCCTTGAAGAGCAACACAGATGAAGATGCCTACAAGCTTAAGTTGGTGAGTTTGTTGCTTAAGGATGCAGCCATGAGTGATTTACGTATGGGGCCACAGAGCTGGGTAGGTTGACTCAAGGAGAAAATGAGGAGGTATCAGATTTTGTGGATAGGTTTGAAGCTGCTTGGAGGAGAATGCTCAAGATTTTGTGGATAGGTTTGAAGCTGCTTAGAGAAGGAAGCTCAAGATCTTGAGAGAGAACTGTTAAAATTACAGCAATGTGATGAGCTATGGTGGATCAAATGCTAGAATCAACATCATTAACAAAGAGATTAGATGATAATTAAGACGTAATTAGTGACTGATAGCTTAATGTAGGCATGGATAATCAAGAACCAAAAAATTCTCATTAGGCCAATGCCTCAATTTATAGAGTTTACATCCAAGCATCTAATCCCACTGATTTTTCCTTGATTCACTCCACCTCTTTTCCTTGATTCACTCCACCTCTTTTACTTGATTCTCTCCACCTCTCCCAGAATATCTCCACACCTCCTAAATATCCTCATGCTAGCCTTTATTCTCTCCTAGTAGATTCTTCTCACCTTTTCACAGGTTCTCTCACATTTACATATTCTCTTTTTTACAGCCTCTAGCCAAGGGCTTGTTCCTGCACACACCCTATTCACTTGTATATTTCAACACCTCCCCTCAAGTGAATACTCCTAGCACACCTGGACCCTATACCAAGTTTCCCTCTTACTTGATAGTCCGTGACCAGTGCCTCAAGTCCCTAAACTCATAGTCCTTGACACACTCTCTCTCCATGTGTCCAAGGCTACTACAAGTGCCTGTGACCTTGACTAAAGTGCTCACACATACATCTACTACATGGCCTACATCATCGGTGGCTCAGAGGTGGTTTTACTCTGTTGGGGCAGGTTACATTGGGTTGTGGGGTTTCTCTCTCTCTCTCTCTCTCTCTCTCTCTCTCTCTCTCTCTCTCTCTCTCTCTCTCTCTCTCTCTCAGAAAAGATGATCTGACTCCACTTCCTTAGGAGCCTCCATGAAGTTTGCCAATGTCGTTCCTTCTCCACTGGGTTTACTGTAGCAGTCTCTTGCCATATGTCCTGGCTTTCCACATTTGTGGCAAGTGAAGGTTCTTCCTCCTAGTCTGCCTCTTCCTCATCCTCGTCGAGAGAATCCTCCTAGTCTTCCTCGTCCTCGTCCTCCTCGAGAGAATCCTCCTTGGGTGAAGAATGATTTTTCTTCTCCTGCTGTTGAGTCGAGCCATTTCTTCGCTTTGCCTCTGCTCTCTTTCTCTAGTAGAGCTCCTTCTATCTCGTGTAGCTTCAATTCAGGTACATTCTGTAGTGTTGCTACAATGTTTTCATATTCACCTTTGTCCACACTCTTCAAAAGCACTGCTAGTGCCTCATCATCTTCTACCTTTTTGCCAATAGCTGCCAGTTGTTGCTTAATGCTTTTATATATATTCAAGTGTGTGATTAAAGGTTCACTTTCCTTCATATCCAATTTGTAGAATTGCATTAACAGATTTATCTTTGAATTTTTAGCTTGTGTGCCAAATAAATTATTGAGTTCATCCCATGCATCTTTTGCCCGTTATATCCCTATGATGTGATGAATGATTTCATCATTTAAACTAAGTGCGATAAGTCCCAATTCTTTTTCATTCTTGCTCTTCCACTCATTTTCCCCTCTCACCTCTCGGCATTCATCTCTTCCCTCAACTAGCCCCCACACGGGATTTTTCTCATGAGCACATACATGGTTTTTGTTTGCCATGTGTAAAACTGCTCCCCATTAAATTTGGATATTTCTTGTGCCGTACTCATGATAATGTGAATGGGTTCTTACCTCTTGATCCAATTTCAAGATTCAAGGGTAGTGTCAACTCAATCTGGTGTTTAGGAGATGATTACAATAGATTTATCAGCATAAAATCACCAGAAATTATATTAAATCAAGGGTAACCAATTTGTACGGAATGGTTGGAGTATCAAACCATCTTTGAATTGCAATATGAAGTTATAGGGATCTCTATCAGATACCTAATGGTTAATTTGAACCCTCAATTGCACCAAAATATAGTGATTAGTATTGATTAATCACTGATTAGCAAATTAATCCTCTATTTTGTGTGCAAAAAATAGAGAGCCCAGATCTGAGGCTTTAGAGTTCAAATGAGCTCAAATGCTTTCAAGGCCATTAATAGCAATTAGTCTAGTAGAGGATTAAGCCAAGAAACACAAGATTTGACCAAACATTGAATGCTTAATCTCTGTTTTACCAAAGTCACCTATAGATTTGATGAAGAGCTTGGATCTCACTGTAGAGTTGATTAAATCAAATTTTGTCTTCACCAGCTTGTAGAGCACCTTTGAAAACCCCTAGGGCCAAGAGGAATTAGACCCATTGCATTTGGTGAAGTAAAGATTTTAATTTCTCCTCAAAAAAATGGTGCTTGCAAATTAGCATATTTCTCGAGCTGTGCGTGGCGGTTTGACCTTTTGTTTAGATGGGCTGGAGCACAAATGTTTTAGCTATGTTTGCCTAAAGTGGCTTGAGCTAATTTGATGTATGATGTGAGATAGAGCTCCTCCACCAGCTGGGGGTACAGAGGGTTTGTTGAAAAAGAGGTAAAAATATTAATTATCTAACTAATCCTAATTAGCCAAGTGATTAGCAAGATAATGGACTCACAAATTGATGGATTCTAGGCTAGGCTCTGATACCATGTTAAAATTACAGCAATGTGATGAGCTATGGTGGATCAAATGCTAGAATCAACATCATTAACAAAGAGATTAGATGATAGTGATTAGTGAGCAATTAACTGATAGCTTAATGTAGGAATGGATAATCAAAAACTAGCAAATTCTCATTAGGGCAATGCCTCAATTTATAGAGTTTACATCCAAGCATCTAATCCCACTGATTTCTCCAAGCATCTAATGCCTCAATTTATAGAGTTTACATCCAAGCATCTAATCCTACTAATTTCTCCAAGCATCTAATGCCTCAATTTATAGAGTTTACATCCAAGCATCTAATCCCACTGATTTCTCCTTGATTTACTCCACCTCTTTTGCTTGACTCTCTCCACCTCTCCCAGAATATCTCCACACCTCCTAAATCTCCTCATGCTAGCCTTTATTCTCTCCCAGTAGATTCTTCTCACCTTTTCACAGGTTCTCTCACATTTACAAATTCTCTTTTACAGCCTCTAGCCAAGGGCTTGTTCCTGCACACACCCTATTCACTTGTATATTTCAAGAACCAGGTGCCTCCTAACTTTCTAACGAAGGATAAGTTCATTGAAGTTATAAATGAAAGGATCAAGGAGAAAGTGGAGCCGAAAGACTTTTTGCTGAGACTATGAAGACTACTGTCTATCAGGAAAGGAAGGTGAGGCATAAGGTGGTTTGAGTATGCCACCCGCTAGACCTGGAAGAGTTGTTACATTTGATGTATATGATGTATGTCCTGCTAGGAATAGTGCATATGTAATGGATCATTGTGTCATTGCTATGTCAGAAGCCATAAAGGTGATGGATCAACCTATTTGTGAAGCTATAAAAAGTGCAGGTTATGTGGTTCCTCGTGGACCCAGACTTGGAGATAGTAGTTGCTTTGACGAGGTGATGGAAGAATGCCCAGAGGTTGGTGAGTCTACCGTGGAAGAGCAGGTGGTCCCAGGAATGCTAGAGGTGTCACAGTGACATGCATTACGGAAAGAGGCATCAAAAGATGCCACTGTAGAATCTGCAGATTTGTTTGGTGAAGAGGTAGAGCATTTGATAGGAATGCCTTTATATGATGACACATTGATGGTGTTGGCATGGTTCAGCAGGTATATATGCTAGAATATATAGATAGTGGTGTGGGTAGTGCTGTGGATGTCTTGATGGATGATGCCTTGGAGGGGGTCCTCCTTTTGTTTTAAGGATATGTGGATCAGCTGGATGATGTTGCGCAAATTGACGCCCATATGGATACATAAGTGTGTGTCAAGGATGATGAGCTTTTGAATGCTCTGAGTGGTTTATGGGATGAAGAGGCTATGGATGCTGACCAAAAGATGCGATAGGTTGCAGACTTGGGTTATTTGGAGAATAGTGTTGAAGATGGTCTGGTTGGGGAGGTTTTTTGTGATGATGATGAGAATGTGTTTGGGAAATGGAATGAAGGTTTCATGGTGGAACAAAGAGTTGCAAAGTGTTTTGAGATGTGTGAGCTCAGAACTAACAAGAGTGGAGAGAATGGAAGGAGGTTGGTCAATAAGTTTTGTGGATGTTTATTAATCCTATTCTAGGATTAACAAGAGCTACCACCATTATCTTACATCAAGGAGTCACGGTAGATACACCAAAGAGTCATACATTCAAGATATGAAGCAATAGTACAAAGCTACAACTTGGACGGCCGACGGGTGCCCGTAATGGTATGACGGAGTATTTATGGCGATTCCCGCTTCAAGAGCGTGTGGTAGCAAGATAGAATGAAGTCCTAAGTAATGTATTTTATGAGAGTAGTCATTGTAATAGCATTAGGCCTCTTATGAGCATAAAGTGCTCATAAGAATAGTCATTGTAATAGCATTAGGCCTCTTATGAGCATAAAGTAATGTACTTCATGATATATTATGAGAGTAGTCATTGTAATAGCATTAGGCCTCTTATGAGCATAAAGTCCTAAGCAATGTACTTCATGATATATTATGAGAGTAGTCATTGTAATAGCATTAGGCCTCTTATGAGCATAAAGTGCCTAGTTGGCCATAGTTTAAGTGAGTGTGAACACTTATGGCCATGTATATAAGATTTCTCTCATAATACAAGATACTCTCCCATTGTGCAATTGAGTCTTGATCTTGCTAATCTCTCTCCCTAATGCATGCTAGTGAGTGTGTGTGAGTGAAGTGAGGTGAGAGGAGGGATGAGGACCCATAGTGTAACGTGGCGGTATGTGACAACGCTCACGACGGGAGACGCAGTGGAGTTGCTTCTCAAGGAGTTGTAGAGGTTGGAGACCTTGAGGGTTACGAGCTCGGCCATTGGAAAGATCCTCACGATAGTTGCGGTTCACGAGGTAATCTCTTTTTGGATGGGTTTCAAGGAGGGTTAGGGTGAGCCTTAACATTTTTTGTGCCGTTGTCGGGGAGCCATCCATTGCTTTTTCCATCATTTTGTCTCTAATCTATGCATAACCCATTGCCCATTATCTTGATTAGTGGTTTTCCATGAAAAAGATGTGGATTTGGTGGTGATCTGTGTGAGATTTAGTGTAGAATAGCTCTTTTTTTTGTTTTTGAAAAGAATGCTTTTTACTTAATTTTTAGATTAATTTGTTGTTTTTGTGGTTTTTCATGTTCTTAGGGCTTGCACATAGTTGTATTAGGCTTAGTTTGAATCCATTACATCAAACAATGTAGGAGAATGCATTTCTTAGTGAATGTTAGCTCTCTTTAGTTTAAACATAGATCTAAGATCATTAATTTAGTTTAATTCTATGTTTTTTGTTGAAATTGTTTGGATTAGAGTGTTAGCAAGCATTAGGAGTAGCTTAATCTTTCAAAAAATTTCTTAAAACCATAAAAAAACCCTTGAATTTGACTAATTTCTCTTAATGGATTGGTTTTTGTCATTAAGAGTGATTAATCTTGTTCAAAGAGGCTAAAAATTTAGAAAATGTGTTAATTGGGGTTCAAATTGATCATATGAGTAGTCGAAATTGGAATTTTTGAGTGTTTTGAGAGCATCTAGATGCATCAAAACACCTAATCACATCAAATTTTTTTATCAATTGGAGAAATTTGACTCTCTTTGCTTAATTTTACCTTAAAAAGGAGACTATAATTGAGAGTCTAATTAATCTCCTAATTTAGATTAATTTATATAATTTTTAATGTAGCTAGATTAGTTTTTCCTTGCTCTATCCAATGGTGTGCTCAATTGTATGAATTAATTAGGGATTAGTGGTTTATTAGAGTCTTTAATTAGTGTAAAATAGAGAAAGATTAATGAAATGATTAATCTTGGATTAATTCTTAATCATCTTTTTACATAACTCATTAAGGCTAATGAGCATTCAATGAGAAGATGCTCATGAGTTGTCAATTTGTCCATTTTGGGGGTCATTTATGTGAAGGGTGTAAGGTGTGTCATTAAAGGGTTGACTTTTTTTATTCTACTTACCTTTTTTGGAAAAATTCCCATATCCCTTTCATTCTAAATTCAAAAAATATTCTCCCCAAAAAGAAAAATTTGTATTTCCCACTCGACTCAAAAAAAAAACTCACGTGAACGGAAGTCTGACGTAAAAAATAAAAAATAAAAATAAAATAATAAAATTTAAAAAATTAAATTTTAATTTACATGTGAAGTTCGATTCACACGTGAAAAGTGTTTAACAACGTGAAACAGAAGTTCACGTGACAAAAAAATAAAAAATCAAAAAATTAAAATTTAATTTCCACGAAGTCCGGTTCACGCGTGAAAAGTGTTTCACGATGTGAAACAAAAGTTCACATGGTAAAAAAAAATCAAAAATAAATTTCCATGTGAAGTCCGGTTCATGCGTGAAAAGTGTTTCACGACGTGAAACAGAAGTTCACGTGGTAATAATAATAATAATAAATAATAAATAAATAAAGAAACCCATGTTTGGAGGCCCGTATCTCCTAAACCGTGTACCGAGATGAAGGCCCTCTAGGGCTCATCAAAAAGCTCACATCGAGCTCTTTGACTTTGGACTTGGTCGTCTGAAGTCAAAATCGATCATTTTGGCCTTCGACCAGTGACCTCAAAATTTGACCCGAAAATCGAGGTAAAAAATAGCCCAAAACCACAAAAAATCATAAAAAAACAGCGTGAAAATGATGACGAGCTGGGCTACTTTTAGAGGCAAAATCACGAACGACTCAGGGAAACAAAGTTGTAGTACTCCAAAAATACAACTCCCTCATATAGAGTTTTTCAAAATTCCTTTTGGATCACCTTAAAAAATGTGCTGCAAAATAGGAAAAAAAGTCTCGAAATTTTTTTTCATCTTAAGACCGTGATGGAAAATAGGTTTTAGGACCTCCTCTTCCATCTGGGAAGTTCCTAGCATACGCTTTTTTTGAAAAAATATCTATCATGTGCGTATAGCACCTAAGCTAATTAGGGCAAATGGACACTTGTTTGATCCAACGAAGAGTACGCCAAGCCTCTTAGGGCTGACAGGCTGTGGAAAAGTATAAAAAGCAAAAAAAAAAACTGTGATTGCTCATTAAGGAGCATTTAGGCACTCTGACATTAACATGCCCATGACCAAGGATAAAAGTAAAGTTAGTCAACTATCGTTTTGACAATAACAAATAATTATTGCTTTAGCCTGTTAGAGTAATCTAAGAAGTAGAGTATTACTCTTCTTATAGTACATGAAGTCAGATTTTATGGAGGAGTCGATTTAAACGAGTAGATTTATCAGTGGATGGAGAGTGTCCCAACGGTTAAGCACCTCTTGTACATGTATGTAGTAGGACCTCTTTCTTTTTTCCTTATGTGGTGGAGAAGTTGTTATTCTTATTATATTGGTTTCTTAGACTTCTTTAATGTTTTTATATTAGGTGGTGGAGAAGTAGTGTGTGTGATCGGTGTGTATATATTGGATACTTGGTTATATCATGAGAATCCATCTAGAAAATTATATGCTTCTTCTTCAGAAAGATACATATACCAAATACTCCCTCTAGCATTCTTTTGTAAGACAGTCTTTTAAGAAAACAGGGTTTCTATGTAAGTTTTCAATTTTGATCTTCTTTTGAATACAATGAGTATATCTTAAATCCGTATCCAAGACTTCTAGATCGCAGGTCTGAATTCCAAACAAAATTCCTCGAATTCTGTAACCTTGATCCTTAGATCAAAATCAAAGGGTCTCAACTTAGTTTCAGATTCGGTGTGGGTGATTTGAGTGTATTTTTTTATGAACTTGTTACATCGTCTTTCCTTGAAACTGACGAAGGAGTTTGGTCTCAGGATTTGAGTCTGGTAAGGTTCTTCCTCCTGAACTATCTTTCTCAAAAGGGGGTGATATTTTAATTACTATTTTTCTGAATTTCATTCATTGAATATTTGCTTAACTGATTTCTAAACTAATCACGAATTCCTATGAAGAATAATTTAATTATTTATTCCGACTTTTATAGTTTTTTTTAGTTTTTTCATTACCATCCGAGTGAATATGAAATGATAGAATTTTTTCTCTCACAGAGTATTTACTTATTCATTTATCAATTATTCATGGAAATTAAACATAGAATTAAAGAGAACCCTAATTTTGATATAAAAATCATTGATGCATCAATTTAAGCATAAAATCAATTTTGATGAAAGTAACACTTTTATAATTAAAAAATTTCTTTTATGCATCACTTTATGCATAAAAATCAATATTGGTGAAAGTAACACTTATAATTTTAAAAAAATTTCTTTCATGCATCACTTTATGCATAAAAAATTTTTATAATAAAAAAATTTATTTTATGCATCACTTTATGCATAAAATCAATATTGGTGAAAGTAACATTTTTATAATAAAAATTTTCTTTTATGCATCACTTTATGCATCACTTTATGCATAAAAATCAATATTGGTGAAGGTAACACTTTTATAATAAGAAAATATTTCCAATATACATCTTTTTATGCATAGAAATTAATTCTAATGAAAATAACACTTTTATAATAAAAATATTCCCAATATGCATCTTTCTATGCATAGAAATTAATTCTAATGAAAATAACACTTTTATAATAAAAATATTCGCAATATGCATCTTTCTGTGCATAGAAATTAATTCTAATGAAAATAACACTTTTATAATGAAAATATTTCCAATATGCATCTTTCTATGCATAGAAATTAATTCTAATGAAAATAACGCTTTTATAATAAAAATATTTCCAATATGCATCTTTCTATGCATAGAATGAAAATAACACTTTTAGAATACACAAATGGAGTGGATTACTCTTTTTGAATAACATAAAGATAAAACTTATTTCCACAAAATTTAAGAAAATTTTGCCATAACCTCCTTTGTATGGCTGACCATTTCTCAATTTTTACATTCTAAATCTACTTAGAATTTACCCCAAGATGAATTTATCACTCTAATCTAATCGATTCTCATTTTTTTAAGAGTAAACAATACGAAAAGTTTAACTCTATTTATTTGATTACACGCCACCAATTCTTTGTAGAGAAATTAGTCAAAAACAAGTGAATTATCAATGAATTCAATGTTTTTGGCTCTGGGGAGGAGTAGAGTAATAGTGCATAAAACACTATTAAGCTTCTACAAAGGGGGAGGCTTCTATTTATAGGAAAAAATGAGCCTCTAGCCAAGCAAACTGATTCTAGAATTTTTCAGATCAGTTTGGTCAATTTTTGACCATTTTTGGGTCAGTTTAGTTCCCTTTTTGGATCCAGTTTTGAATTAGGAGAGAGGAGAGATGAAATATCTAATTTTAATGATATCGTCCTCCCTCACAAGGCATGGCATGGTTCTAAATGGTTTTCAACTTGGGGCGGTAATAAACAAAACCAAGAAAACTTACAATTGATATAATGGGCCTCTAACAGTCATAACAAATTTTCCAAAGTAAATCTACAAACATCACAAACATTGAGGAGGCCACCTACGAAGGGCACCATGATACCCTTAGTGATTTCCTTCTTATAGGAAAAAACTTCATGCGATGATAGCTGAAAAAGGAAATCCAGAGAATGCAGACTTCTATATCTTGAAATGCACAAAGAAGAAAGAGCTCTGCAAGAGACCTACAAAGGATGGATGGGGGAATGCCATTGCATGAGGTTGTTTGATTGTGAAAGGGTTCTTCTATGCACCTAGCAAACCTACCAATTGTGGGATGATAAGTCGGAGACCTTGATAGCAACGCATCTTGTACGAGCAATCAAATTTCCAATGGACCCACACCCAGTTAACAAAAAACTATTTGTTCTATCCCTTGAGGTACATGAAACTGTGTACAATAGTAGGCCATTCAATTTTTAGCATACTTGTTAGATACAAAGATATGTAAAATAGTATGCCATCCAATTGTGGGCATTCTTGACATGTTTCTAATAAATAAAAAAAGAGACAACAATATTCAATATTAATGGAATTTTAGTTGATGTATTCATATATTCCAAAAAATGTACATGTGTGTCCCTCTGTGTATATATATATAGTGCATGAATTTTAGGGGCGAAGGCGAGAAGAAGATTGTGGGGGACAATGGCGAAGTGGATGAATGTGAATGTGTCTACGACCGGGGTGGCCTTGGATTAAGGCTATCTTTTGCTCTTTCCATTTCTTCCCACAATCTTTCCTCTGCTTTCCTATTGGCCTGTTGTTCTTGCCTCTGGGCCTCCAACTCAACCTACCTCCTAGATTCCACCCATTCATCCACCTCAGCTGTACACTGTTCATATTCGTTCGATAATAGCTTGGTGCGTTTCAACTTTCTTTGGTGCTGTTCCTCTTACTGACACCTTTGCTCTTTGGCTTCTCTTGAGAATTCACCTGTTCGACTGATCTCTTCTTTCGCATGATCATGTACCACCAAAATAATCCTTTGTACAGCTTTTTTCCTAAACTATTTTACGTGCAATGGATTATATTTGTGCAGATTAATTTCCTCTACACAAAGGAAAATGTTTTGTTAGAAACCTCAAAGCTACGTTAGATGAAGGAGATGTAGATTATAAACATCACTTACATTAGGAATATTAAAAATATTTTTAACAAAAGAAATGCGTTAAGGCACGTCCTCCATCCACAGCTAACATCTGCAGGCTAGATTGGCACCCTTATCCGTCGATATCTCATGGTCCGAACAAGACTTGGCTCCAATAATAGGTGTTCCACAATTGATGCTAACTTTCGACGAGCACATCTGAAAGGTTGACAAAACAAGCATTAGTTTATCCTACTTCAATAAATCTATCTATATGCTTGTGGAAGAGGGAAATCTCAATAGGGACTTACTCTCTAAATGCGACCATGATATCCTTGGATAGAGTTTTTAAAGTAACATATATTTTGCAATGTCGTACAAAAGCAAACTCCAATGTTAGCTGAAAAAACAAATAAGACATAGGTATTCTTTAAAAAAACATACAAGTTACCTAATATATGTTGTCAGTCTATAACTTAATATGAGACTCACTCTTCATTATAAGCCGTGATAATAATTCATGCCAGATCAAGGTTGACTCCCTGAAACCAGGCCATGAGGTCCAAAAATGATATCCCCTCATTTTGTAATTGCCCTGATATGAGAGGGTCTACAACATATGTACTATTCTGTATCTCTTCTGGTAGAAGTGAGAGACAATACCTAAAGGAGGAATAGAAAATAGAATTAGGATTTGTGAAAATTAGAATTAGAATTAGAAAATATAATACAACACAATCATGCCAACATACCATAGTGATACATTCACAACTATATTGTCTGTGACTTCCAGTATCCTGCCACATCACAAAACACGTAAATTAGCTGCATCTAATCTGATAACAAGCCTTGTGCCCCCGAATTGTAAATGCCATATTGATAGGCACAGTACTCTTTAAATTTCTTAATTCTATGATATTTTCTGCTTCAATGACGTTAATTTCTCTACGAATCCTATTGACTTCTTGGCTTACATCATCAGCTACATCATCAGTAAAATTATCACCATCACTAGCTCATCAACCAGAGGCTTGTGGCTGTGCGACAGTAGCCTTTGGTTGTGCCTTCGGTTCTCGTTGTGCATGACGTTCTGGTTGTGTGGCATCTTGCTGCGCTGATCTTGTGCTTCTGCTCTTCTCTGAGTCTGAGAGCAGGTGTCCTTGTCGTGACCAGCATGGGTGTTCTCAACTGGCCTCGCACGAGGATGGAGAGGCAGGACCGTCAGGATTTTCAACATGCAATGATTGCTAACAGAAACAGATGCTAATACTGGTCATATATGTACCTCAATCTACGGAGTGTATCAAAATCCCTAGGCATTATTGTAAGCCTATGGGCATGGCAGCGAGGAAATAGCATCTTTAAAAAACTCATCAGCCAATCTTCAGTAATTTCCTAGAGAAACAAAACTGCAAATGCTGGCCACATCACATGCCATTACTTTAGTGTTCACAAATATCATGCACAGGCCTCTGAAATGGTAGCTTGCTATTGCAGGTTGCATATTTCGCTCAATCTGTCAAAGCTCTTGTAGAACTACCATGTGGGCTTGATATCTTCTCCTCCTACCTTGCACATGCAATGACTCCATAGGCCTTTCACTTGTTTTTAGCCTTCAAGCAGTTTGCTTGGTACGTGCCATCTAATAAATAAACTCAGTAAGATGACAGCCAAAAAATTGTTCGGAGTTAGTACCAAACAAGCGATAACGGACTAGCGGGATGCCCACCGAGCAACTAATTGCTTAGTACTGACCCGTGCTAACAAGATCTTATTGTATAGTTTGTGAGCAACATGACCCGAAGGGGAGTCAGTACCAAGCGATATGGGGCTAGCAAGATGCCAACGAGCCTGTTAATATCACTTGGTACAACTGACTCCATAAGCAAAATGATGCAAGCGGTCAGTACCAAGCGAAATGGGGCTTGCAAGATGCCACAAGGCTTCTATAGCTTAGTACTGACCCCATGAGAAAAAAGACCGCAAAAGGTCATCACAATACCAAGCGATATGGGGCCAGCAGGATGGCAACAAAGCTCTTCGATTGGTACTGACCCTATCAGGAAAATGACCTGCAAGGGGTCAGTACCAAGCGAAATGGATGCCAACGAGATTCGCATCACTTGGTACTGACCCCGCAAGAAAAATGATCGTAATAGATGGTCAATTTTAAGCGATATGGGGCCTACAGGATGCTAACAAGCCTCATGTTGCTTGATACTGACCCCGTGAGCAATGTGTCTTAAGGGAAGTTAGTACCAAGCAATATGGGGCTAGCATGATTCCCACAAGCCTCCTATTGGTTGGTACTAACCCCATGAGCAAAATGATTGCCGCCGCAAGGGGATGAGTACCAAAGCGAAATGGGGCATGCCACGAGACTCGTGTTGCTTGGTACTGACCTCGTGAGAAAATGACCACAAAAGGGGTCAGTACCAAGCGATATAGGGCATGCAGGATGGCAACGAGACTCGTGTTACTTGGTACTGACCCCATGAGCAATGTGTCCTAAGGGGAGTCAGTACCAAGCGATATGCACGATGCCCATGAGCCTCCTATCACTTGTACTGACCTCGTGAGAAAAATAACTACAAAAGGGGGTCAGTAGTAAGCAATATGGGGCCTGCAGGATGCCAATGAGACTTGTGTCACTAGGTATTGACCCTGGGTATTGACCCCGTGAGCAATGTGTCCCAAAGGGATTTAGTACCAAGCGATATGGGGCCAGCACAATGCCCACGAGCTTCCTATCATTTGGTACTGACCCCATGAGCAAAATGACCACAAGGTATCAATACCAAGCAACACGAGGCTAGAAGGATGCCAATGAGCCTCATGTTACTTGGTACTGACCCTGTGAGCAACATGACCCTAAGGGGGCTTAATACCAAGCGATATGGGGCCAGTAGGATGCCAATGAGCCCCTTATCGCTTGGTGTGCAGACCACCCTATTAGCAACATTACCCTAATAGATTGCAATATGTTAAGAAAAGATTGTTACCAGGGCGATAAAGAGCTCGTGGGGTGCCTGCGAGCCCCTTATAGCATGGTACTAACCCCCAAACAAACCCTTATGTTTAGGTCAAAAAATCTTAAAATACCTACAAACGCGATGGATGTAGAGGCGATGGCGTTGTTTGAGTTTGGTAGGGTCGATGAGGAGGCAAATGCAGTCGCGCGAGGTAAAAGGCAATAGGGCACCGTGATAATGTTTCGTAAAATAAATTAAACACATGCAAGAGAGGAGAGGAGTGAGAGTACCTACTATAGTGACGTGTCATTCATGCGTCAGACCTTTTAAATGCCACTTATGACCAATACACACCATGGGAGTGGTGCTAAGACCCATGGTACAGCCACGTGGTGTCACGTAGGCTGTAATGCCTGTGACCGACGGCAGACCGGATGGCTATATCCGGGGTTCAGTGGGAGAGGACGCCCATGCGGAGTCATGGGCGGCCAGGCTAGTGTGGACGGCAGGCCACACACTATATAGCCTGGGGGATGAGGGGCAATCCTCATTCTTCCTCTATGGCTGGGTGGTGAGCCAGAGGCCGTCCCCTCTTGTGGTAATGCCCGTAGCGGCGTTACGGGAATGTAACATTGGTATCAGAGCGTGGTTCGATGGGATTGTCAGAGCCTGCGCGTGAACGGGGGACCGGAGCCCACTCGATGGTTTTCATCCACAATCTCCTTATCCTTATCTCGAATGGAAGGTGTGGAGGGAAGCAGCCATGGAAGAATGGAGGGGAAGAACTCTCTCCGACTCTCTCTCTCCCCGTCACACACAGCAAGCAAATTGTGAGGTAAGCTATTTTCGTTTTTTGCTGCGTTGAAGCTTGTGTGCAAAAGAAAAAAGAAAAATTCGTTTTCTGTGTGGAAAGGGCGGCACAGCCCCACTGTCTGTGACTTGCTGTGTATGGCTGCTTTGAGGATAAGGTCGCCTTTATACTGTGTGTGGGGGAGGTGGGGGGGGCGAAGAGCAGCCCCACGGCAAACACCAGCCCCCTCACGACTTGAAGCTGCTGTGAATGGCCACCAGCCCACGATTGATGACCAGGCGGCGTTGACCCGTGTGTGGGGGTGGGGGGCGAAGCAAGCCCAGGGCAAAAACCAGCACAAGGTTCTGTGCCGACTTACATGAGCGAAGAAATGCGTTGAGCCAGCGAAGTCGACGCCTGGGCACTGCATACGCCATTGTTGTTGCTCACGAGCTGGTTCAAGTCGATGGACGGTGTTTCTCGGGCGCCCACCGCACCACTATGGACTGTGGCCCTGCCGGAGTCTGAAGGGCGGCCAGGCCAGCCAGCCTTAGGCGGCCAGGCCAGCCAGCATAGGCGGCCAGCTAGGCGGCTAGCCAAACGGCCAGGCCAGCCAGCCTTAGGCGGCCACAGCCAGGCTAGCCAGGCCAGCCAGCCAAATGGCGGCAACGACCACCAAGACCGGCGGCCAGCAAAACGCCAGTCCAACCAAGCGCTGCAGGCACCAGCGGCAGCCAGAAAAAAAAAAAAAAAGGGGTTAAAAAAAAACCATTTGTTTTTTTTAATATATTTTTAATTATTCATTTTTATGAATAATAAAAATATAGGCGGCCAGCCCTTGATACCGCATATAGGCATGCCTAGCGCACACCTGGCAACGGGCGGCCAGCCTGGATACTCCCCACGGACGGGCGGCCACGCCCGAAGCGGCGAGGGCCGGCCCGGCTCGTACTTTATTTTATTTTATTTATTTATTTTTTTTAAACAAAAAAAAAACACAAAACAATGGTACACCCCACGCAAACAAACCCAACACGGTCGTCGTGCCGTGTGGCCGTAGTGCCTGTTTCCACGAGAGAGACCCACCGCACACGACCGTAGCGTCGCGTGCTAAGAGAGAGACAAATCCCACGGCCGTAGTGCCGAGTCCTTCGAGACAAAGCCGTTCTATGGACGTTGTGCCTAGTGAACACGTCTATGACCGTAGCCCGCAAGAATATGCGCAATGCCTGCATCCTCCAATGTTGTGGACGCATTGGTAGAGTCCAACCCAATCGTGCCGTAGTGCACCTAGCCATTTGTGGCATAACACACTTGCTCGTACGGAGCACGTACGTCTAAGGGTGCCGTAGCGTGCCCATGTCTGCTGAACCATTGACAGTCTTGCACACACGTCATGTCATGGCGTGCACATGTTGGTGTCACGTCGTAAGTGCACTCATACCCACATTGTGCCATAGTGCACTAGAATTTTTTTAAGGTGGCAAGAGGGAAATCGATGGTAATGTTCTCGCGTAGTTCGAGAAGTATTCGTTGTTAATACATAAATACATGATATAAATTCTCTCTGTTAGTGGTTTAACCATGTGGTTTACCACAAAGTAATATGAGAGCACATCAGACACATTGTTCTTGTTGAAAGTCCACAAGAAGAAGTTCGTGACTCCAATGTGCTTAAACCCAATGAAAAATGTCTACTTGGACATGGTCCATTGTGACGAACAAATGTAGTCCGTAGAGACACTTTTGCAAGCGCATTCTTGCCATGGTCATGACTTCTAAAATTGGTCAATGGCATTTAAGATAGCTGGGATTGAGGTCGCGTTTGTCGATTACCTGCTAGTAGCCTTGATCACATGACCCCATTAGCAACGTACTCTCTAGACATGACTAGTGTTAGACTCTGGGAGCGTAGCCTGCCAGATTTCAATTTCCACTTTTGCGAGCGTCGTCTTGCTAGAGTTAAAGTTTTGTTCGGACAAATTTGTGTTTGTTTTGTAGTGACAAACAAATCTGAAGGGGTATAATCTTGAGATGTAATGCTCAATGCCCTTATAGAAGTTGATCGAAGAGAACTGTTCTTAAACTTACTAAGCATGGTTTTCTCTTCTTTTTATTGCCATGCGTCGACATCCCACTGCTCGAGAGTTTGTGGTGATCTTTCGAGGGGGGAAAGAGCCTTTTTATATGTCACATCAATTGGTTTGGTGTAATTTGATGGTATGGGACATCAATTCTCACGGAATCGATTGTAGTCTTGGTGGAATGGGACGCCAAGGCTTGTGCATGTAACTTGACTCTTTGGCAGGTTTGTATGTACACTTGTCCGTAGTGATAAAATGTGCAAGATAAAATTTGAACTTTGACAATTACAAATATAGCCATGAGTTGGGATAAAACCCAGTTACAGAGTTCGGAGAAGCTCTAGGTAGCAAGACCATGATGGTGTACTAGTGCTAACAGAGTGATTTAGTTCCGGAGTGATCTAAATCTAGAGGTTAGCCGTCAGACTAGCTTGGTTGGACAGTTTCATGCATGGGGGACGCCCTATAGCATTTTGCAAGCGTAGTCTTGCCTATGTTCAACATAAGTGTGCGATTGTGTGAGCACATTTTAGTTGCTACCATATGAATTTGGGAAATATATTACTTCCTACATAAGCAATTGTAATATTTTATGACAGGCTATTTTGCTTACAAAGTTCATGTGCGTGTAAACCCTATAAGTCGTCTAACCCCTGGGAAATGAGTGGAGCATTTCTTGGATTTAATAAGGTTTTACATGGCAATAGTGAGTAGTATCTCACTCCAGATGAGCCTGGTTGTTGTTAGAATCGGATCCGACATTAAAGTGTACATAAACTCGGGCTGAGTTAGGATAGAAGGCTAAGCCGGAGAGCTTAGTGGTAAATCCTACTGTATCTGGTGAGTTTTGACTTAACCGGAGTGTTAAGAAGTAAACTCAAAGTCTGGGGCTGAACCGGAGTGTTCGGAGGCAGACATACCTTTTGTTAAATCGGAGAATTTAGCAAAAAATGAGCTTGGGGTGAACCATGGTACCCAGAAAAAAAAAGCTCTTCACACTAAAATAGTGCACAATAATTTTAGGGTGATAAAAATCCATCTCGCGGGAATGTTTTACAACTTTCCATAGATGATAGATGAAGACCATGTACTTTACGGAGTTAATGTACATAGGTGGTGACTTCGGCGCCACATTTTCTGTAGGAAGTCACCAGTGGTGTGGTTAGGTCAGCCGAGACTCCACAAGACCTATGCACTAGTTTTTTAATTGACCTCTATGATAAGGACGTCCAAAAATTCGTGTTATAATACCAGAGATTGTACTGCAATGTGCAATGGAGGGGTCAATTTGTGTAGTCACTTCTTAGCAGCAAGTGACTTAAGCATCTTGTTATAGATGACTGTATATGGTACTCCCACTCGGGGGAGGTACGACATTGGGTACGGAGTTACTCACAGACTAGTATGGAGCTACTAGTGTGATGATAGTGGGTACGTAGTTACTCACTACTAATACATAGCTGCTAATAAAATTAAGATCCTCGAGTGAAAGATACTCTAGATCAACATTTTAAATTACTGAACCACAATCCATGAGTATCGAGGTACTCATAAATATGTTGACGTTGCTCAAATCGAGGGACCGATTTGTTATATGGTATGAAATAAGCAAGGAGAAGGGAGTAACTTAAAAGTTACATATCACTATTCCTAGTGAGTTGTCGAGGTCATCCGTAGTTTGATGATCCCCTCTACCTATCAGATAACATTCAATTTTGCAAGCCCTGGCATTTGATCCGTAGTGATTATGAGTTGGGTGTGAGATATGGTTATGAAGTTCTTACAAGAGAACTCGTTTATTTGCTAGTCATTGGTTATAGCTTGGTAGAGATTGCCACCTGTGATGGGTAGGTAGCTTTGCCGCTATGATGAGGAGGCAGCAAATAATGTTCTCATAGTTATACTTCATACCAACACCGAACAGGGATAGGATGAAATTCCTAAGTTCATTATCACGAAGTACTGTGATGTTTGCATTTATATTGAATGTATGATGTAATGAGACATTGGGCTTGTGTAATTACCATCAATTATTAAGCAACCTATGGCTTCGCAGGCAGGCTCAGTCATTATCTGTGGATTGATATGTGGTTATTAGTAGTTTGGAATTTCTCTTGATAGATGGTACAACCCACCCAAATGATTCATAAGTGTGTAACCGCTTATGAAGGGTAATAATATGCAACAATGAAGCACTTTGTTACAAGTGTGAAACCACTGATCTGTTGCAAAGCATTTTATCAATAGTACCACCATATGTGCGTAGACACTATACCACATCTTCGTTGCAAGATGTTTAAAAGTTTCTTGGAAGGAATCAAGAATATAACATATGATATTAAACATGGTCTAGATTTGTTCTTGGACCTATGACACTAGCGCGTAGTCCGCTTGAAAGTAGAGTTTTTGAGGACAAAAACCTTTCTTGAAGGAAAGGAGGGATATCCTCAAATATCACATAAACTGGAATAGTTGTGTGAGTCCAGACAATACTTGAAAAGATCTGTCTGGTAATAGCAACAAAGAGTTGTAAGTGATTGGATGTAACTCCAGACACCCGTAGTGGTGCAAGAATCCTTATCAAACATCTCCACATACTATATGGTTTGCTCGCATATATAGTATGGCATAAGAGATAGGAAGTTTGATTGTTATATTTGAACGGAAATCTTCAAAACTTACATTTACTCTGAGTTAGCGTGGAATTTAACCATCCGTAGATTGATGGTAGTTGAAACTCAACAAGATTCTAGAGCATATGCTTGTGCAAAGATGTTACTCTAAGAGAGAGGTATCTCTCAGCTTTGGAACTAATCCTTGTGATGCATGATTAGATTGGTTCTAGTTTATTTCTCCTATGGCCGTAGAACTTTCCAAGGAGAAGTTTTAACAAGTTGGTGAAGCAACATGGTAGCGTAGTCTACAAATATCTAGTAGCATAGTCTGAGAACTTGCGCTACTAGAGTGCTCTCCAGTACATTAGCTTCTGTGCTAATGACATGATGCAAAATCAAGGCATGAAATTTGCCTTAAGGTTTGGTTGAAATACCAAACCATGGCTTGTGTGAGCATGATCCTAACTTTACAGAGGTCTGGCGCGCTGTACGCGTATGCACTTTGTCACAGCCTCGCCCACCTTTCTCGCCGGCACGTAATGCTAGTCGGGAGAGATTGGCCGTAGGTGCGGCGGGTAGCGAGGCGAGAGTTAGTCCGGAGAGGCTAGCCGAGCCTTTGGGGTATAGTTTTGATAGTCCAAGTGCGGGTCACCCTGGGATTCGAAGACCTATGCACTAGTAAAAAGACAGTTTTATTGGCCTAGTTTGTTTAAGAACGTCCAGACTTATGTGCTGAAATGCAGTAAGTGCCAGGTCAATAAACATGAACGTTTTAAGGTTGGAGGACTCTCCGTCCCCGCTGGAGATTCCTCAAGGGAAATGGGAAGCATTTCCATGGATTTCATTACCGGTTTACCCAAGACGAGTCGAAGGAATGACTCGGTGTGGGTGGTAGTGGACAGGTGAATTAAACTGGCAAAGTTTATTACCACGAGAAAATGCCAGAGTTAGCAAAACTCTTTATTGAACATCTCTACAAGCTATATGGCCTGCCCGCAGATATAGTGTCGGATAGAGATAGAAAGTTCAACAATCATTTTTGGAGGGAAGTCTTCAAAAAGTTGGATACTACTCTGAGTATGAGTATGGTAGATCATCCGAAGTCTGATGGTCAAACTAAAAAAGTTAACCAAATTCTAGAGAATATGTTGCTTTCTTATGTTAGTAAGAAGCAATCAAATTGGGAAGAATATTTGCCCATATTGGAGTTTGCTTATAACAACTCCAAGCATTCAGCTCGTCGACGACTGGATTTACACCATTCATGTTAATGTATGGATTCCAGCCGAGATCTCCAATGGCTGTAGGCCTAGAAAAGGAGAAGATTCAATCTGTCAAGGATTCTCTTGAAGATATGAATAATATGCTCAAAGCTGCACGCGAGAGCATTCGTAGCGCACAGAATCGCGCTAAAACATTTCAGATAAAGGACGCAGACAAGTGACCTTTGCAGAAGGTGACTTTGTATTTTTAAAGGTTCCTGCGCAGTCAGCAACCATGAAAACGGAAAAGTGTGATAAACTTTCTCCTAGATATTGCGGTCCTTTCAAGGTCCTTAAGAATATTGGGGACGTAGCATATAAACTTGAGTTACCGGAGAGTTCTCAAGTTCATCCTGTCTTCCATGTTAGTAAACTGAAGAAATCAGTTGACGGGTTAGAGAACGTAGTTTCTCTAGATATTTTGGTGGAATTGATCACTCCACCAAAGATACCACATGAACCGGAAAGGATTCTTGAATATCGTGAGTGACAGACAAACCCGACATAAAGTGTACCAGGAGGTACTTGTTAAATGGACAAATAGGGATGAGGAGTAGCAACCTGGGAACGCCGTAGTGCAATTTCCAAAAGGTTTCCCCAGTTTGTTTTCGAGGACGAAAACTCTTCTTAAGGGGGGGGTAATGTCACGTAGGCTGTAATGCCTGTGACCGACGGCAGACCGGATGGCTATATCCGGGGTTCAGTGGGAGAGGACGCCCATGCGGATGGCTATATCCGGGGTTCAGTGGGAGAGGACGCCCATGCGGAGTCATGGGCGGCCAGGCTAGTGTGGACGGCAGGCCACACACTATATAGCCTGGGGGATGAGGGGCAATCCTCATTCTTCCTCTATGGCTGGGTGGTGAGCCAGAGGCCGTCCCCTCTTGTGGTAATGCCCGTAGCGGCGTTACGGGAATGTAACACGTGGTATGGGACCATGTTGGCCTATAACGGCCCCTATCTCCCTTGCGAGCTTCATTCATTCGCGTCGAGTTCCCTGCCATCACCCTTCGCGTCATCCCTCTACATTGCCACCATCACCCCTTCTTCTTCTTCTATCTCCACAAGAAAATTAAAGCTTTTAATCAAATATGCAGGCATGCTTTTCTCTCTATCTCTCTCTCTAATTAATGCACACACTTAAACACTCATAATATTCATTCTGAACACACACACACACACGCACAAAGAAAAACTTAAAGAAAAACATTATGCTCTGTCTCTAATAACCTTATAGAAAGAAAAAAATTATATGATGTTTTTTCAAACCATAGCCTTGTAAACTATGATGCATGCTCATTTTTGAAGGCATGGGATGAAACTTTTATTTGAAGGGTTAATTCTATTATGCCCTTTTTTCCCTATATGTAATAAGAGGATTTTGAAAAATTCACCCTTCAATTTTTCAATGGCTTTATATGAAGGTAAAATGGCTTAGAAATGCATGAGAACTTATAATGCCACTTATGAATCAGGACACACCACACCTGTACCACCACGTGGGTCTAAAACAGCCCGAATCTCCTTGGGGACATCGAGCTTTCTGCCCATCCTAAACCCTTCTTAAACCCTTGGCGTCAAGCTCTCTGCCCTTCGTGTCATCCATCTACATCACCATCGCCATCGTCTAGTCTCTGCCTTGCCATTGCCTTGGTGTCAAGTTCCCTGCCACCATCGTTGTCACAATCACCAAAGTACGTATCCTTATAGTGTCTTTTATTGACCCCCTTTTCTTTCATTTTGTTATCTGGGTCAATAGGAAGCGGTAAGGGGCTCCTAGGCGAATATTGCATAAGCCTCCTACCACACTTAGTATTGACCCCATGATCCATATGGCCTCGTATTTACCCTCATGTCTCTCCTTTTATACACAAGGGTCGGTACCATTAGGGGAAATCGAGACTCATTTTGGGGCCCTGTAAGATAATCCACATCACCCTATTTTTGTGGGATGGATTTTCAACCCTTTTTGTGTATTTTTGTAGAGAGAGATAATCAACACGGTGGTCCATAACTTCTTAAATGCTCAAGAACAAAGAGAATATACTATCATCCTATGGGTGCATAACAAATATCAAAGGAATAAAGGTGCAATATGTATCTATAGGTAAATGAGCTCTCATTAATGCACTTTTTGAGCGTGTTTATTTCCCCTTTGGCGAAGGGTTTTCCTTCTAGTGACTTTTCCCTCCCATTTTAGACATTCAAGTGCATTTCTCCTCAACTTGGGCTATTGCGAGCTCATCATTGTGCTACATTGTGACTTAGTTGCATCACGTTGATATGGGAGAGAAGAGGAAGCCATATCATGTACATATTGATCTTGAAGAAGAATATGCACCTTTGAAGAAAAGAAATCAGCCCTAGCTTTCAATAAATGGAAGAGAGAAGGAAGATATGAGAGCTTCAGGCTCAAAGCATATAGACCTATGGTGTGATGGATCTATGTATCCAAATAATCCTCTAACCTCAAGCACACCCTCATTCTCAAATCCAGCCTCATTGATTGAATATGTTGGCGATGGTCACCAAGGACGTTATCTTTACATGGTGTGATGGGTCTATGTATCCAAATAATCCTCTAACCTCAAGCACACCCTCATTCTCAAATCCAACCTCATTGATTGAATATGTTGGCGATGGTCACCAAGGACGTTATCTTTACATGGATGGCTCGACATTGCTTGCATGGGATTATGTATGTGGGGACTTGCGAGTGCCCTTCACTCGTGAGTAGAGAGATGACTATATACTCAAGGATGGGTATCATGATGGCGTGCATTCAGTGGGTAATGATGTGGATAGTGATGATCATCATCATGTTGATGATGATATTGATATATTAACACATGTACACATGGTGATAATCATACACACACATGTGATGACATTGATGTATCACACCCACATACCCATGATGATGTATCGTGCACACATACACATGATGATATTTATGTATCCCACACACATACATATGATGATATTGATGTATCGCACACACATACACATGATGATAGTGATACATGTGCACATGTTGCCACACTAACACATATGCAAATGATGATGATGTATGCGATGGTGAGAGTGACGTGTGTGAGTTAGATCATGTGGGCATAATCTTGATGGGAGGGATGGCAGCGAGCATTCTGAGAATTGTGATCGATGATACACCTATGTCTACCTACCTTCCATCAGATCATAGTGATGCATCATACATTAGGCTATCATGGGGATCAGCTCTTGACTAGTGATGCATCCATTGCAGTGTGTGAGATTTGGGATGATGATACTTCACATACTGATGAGCATACAATAGTGCATGAGGAGCATAGGTGTGAGTTTGTGGTGCTAGATGAGTCAGGGTACTGTTTTAGATCTTCTATTCAGGAGGATATCTATGATTCTATCTCTACTCCTAGTTCTCATAGCTCTCATAGCATACCTGGCAGCATTTACTCAGGTTTAGTGCATATACTTGGGAAGTTAGGCATTGCACATGAGCATAGCGATGATTTTGTTGAGGCAAGGCTTCGTAGGAAGAGAGAGGATTATGCATATGGATCTAGAGAGCTTTGCATTTTATTTGGGTATTTTCCTAGATCCAATGATTAGAGAGATTGACCTATCTTATATGGATTCCATTGATGGATATAGACCATGATCATGATCATGATTTTATATGGATTTGGGTATTTTCCTAGATCTAATGATTAGAGAGATTGACCTATCTTTGGATATAGGCTATATATGGATTCCATTGATGGAAGAAAACAACGCACAGACAAGGATGATAGAATCATAGAAGAGTAGAGAATTTGGCATTTGTTTGTATACCGGTTGGAAACATCTAATCTAGTATTTGGAATTATCACACAACGCATTTTGAATCTATCCTAAAGAAATATGTAATGTATAAAAGCACACCAAATCAACACAGGTGTTGGAGCACGGGTTGTTGCTATTACCTAAGATTGATCGAGAAGGCCTGTTGAATGCTTAACATAAGATTTTCTACTAAGGCACTTGTGACATACATCCTTTTTGTTGGGTGAAACACGAGTATGGCTTAACCAAAAATTGAAAACAAGCTCTTTCACCTCATCACTGATTATGCCTACTGCACGGGCTTGCCAATGGCATGAAGATAATGGCAAAATACCATCAATAGAGGTTTGTAAATGCTCTCTAGTAGCTGCATAGAAATTACGTTTGCGTATGTTCAACTACCTTGAAGCATCTGCAATGTTAAGAGAGGATGTATTTATGCCGGTGCCATTCATAAGAATCATTGGAATAGACCTTTTAATAAATATCTCCTCAGAGTTTCTAGGCACTTTCAATGCTTCAAGTGTATTTCATATGCCCTCTATTAGACTTGTCTAGTTCCATAGTGGAAAACTGATGCGATGTTGGAGAACCTGAGATAATATATCAAAGCTCGTCTTCTCGTCTAGAACCTTGATCCGCTAATTAAAGTACTGAACGTCGTTACATATTTTTTCATGCTTCTGCTCGTTTGTACCATGACTTGCATTGTGCTCCTATTCTTCTTGTAGCTTAGACTTCATCCTTGCATGTTGTTCTTGCTTCCTCTATGCATGATAATCCTTGATTGCATTGGCAAAAAACTTTACATATGACATGCAACTGTATACATAGCCTGAACTTCTACATTTGCCTCTAAAAGCTTGGGAATCTATGATGGGTGAAAGGTCCATACGTATGTGTATGTGTCGGTGAAACAACAGTACGGGGCCTGCAATAGGCACAGAGAGAGAGAGAGAGAGAGAGAGAGAGAGAGAGAGAGGGGGGGGGGGTAAACAACAAGGTGGCAGTGATGTTTAGGGTACATAGGAGATGGAAAGAGACAGTGTGGGTAAGCGAAAGAGAGAGA
Organism: Cibotium barometz; assembly: GCF_041138505.1. Taxonomy (NCBI): domain Eukaryota; kingdom Viridiplantae; phylum Streptophyta; class Polypodiopsida; order Cyatheales; family Cibotiaceae; genus Cibotium; species Cibotium barometz. The sequence goes on along the minus strand of NC_141111.1, from coordinate 14,645,243 downwards.
GAGAGAGAGAGAGAGAGGGGGGGGGGGGTAAACAACAAGGTGGCAGTGATGCAGGTTTAGGGTACATAATAGGAGATGGAAAGAGACAGTGTGGGTAATCGAAAGAGAGAGAGAGAGAGAGAGAGAGAGAGAGAGAGAGAGAGAGAGATGTGGGAGAGGTGGCGAAATGAGTGCACCACGAGCTGCTTGTAACTGTTTTTATTTTCAGGCTTTTCAAATATACAAAATATGGGAGAAAATGAGGGAAAATGACTCTCTCAAATGTCTAAAAACCAATTTAAAAGCCATGTTCAGGACATAGGTTTCGAGTCCACCTTAGCATGCATCCATCCTTATATTCCAAAGCAAATTTACAAGACTACAACATATTATGACAAACACCTACAAGATGAACACACGACGAGGACAACACACGAAAGCATGTGTGTACACAATGTTGTTTACTTCCATGGGCCACTATCATTGCTACTTCTTCACAAAGACACCATAGGGAGATGCAACTTCCATTATACTTCAAAGAAAAATTACAATACTATAGCATAGTATGACAAACACCTACAAGATGTTGAACACAAGCAATAATACATGAAAGCATTTTGGACCTCAACTATCATTTTGGCCTTTCTCATCTACCCTAAATTTGCAATGAATGTGGCAACTTCTCCTCATAGAGGAGCCTCTTTTGCATCTCCAATGATATGAGAAGCTATCCCTATCCCAATGGTTGTTGTTGCTTTAACCTCCAGCATGTTCTTGTCTGCAAGGTCTATCACTTTCTTTGTTGTGAGCTTCTTGTAGACCTCCTTCACTTTAGATGTTGTCCATGCTTCAATATAAGGGCATTCGATCTAGGTTCTTTTTCTTTGAGGTGCATGAAAGTTTCTTGAGGGGTGCACCTTGTAATTGTTAGTGTACCACGTGCATTCAAAAGGAGGGGTTATTTAATTGTTCAGGCTAACATAATTGTAAATACATGAGGGGTTAAAATATCCAGCCCTGTCAAACTAACATAGGGGGATTTTTAATAAAAAACCTTTAGAAGTAGGCTTTATCCAAGTGGCAAGATTACTTTTTATATAGCTCTATGTAGTGATTTTAAATCCTTCCCACGTTGGATTTTGAAAAAGATAAGCCAATTTTGAAAAAGCTTATTTGAGATATGCCTCCCCACGTGAGATATTATGCCTTTAGTTATTTCTTTTTTGAAATTTAAAGCCTTCTTTTACCAAAAGTGAAAGTTCATGCTGCTTTCCCTCTTTGCATTGCTTTCCTCTTCTTCATTTATTGAATCTTCACAAGCCTATTCTAATAAGATAATCAACGAGCCTCAGTACTAGCACTACTTCTCAGAGTAATTTATTCCACTTGTCTATGCAACAATTTTTAGCTCCCTTGTTTGCTCATTAAATCTTCATTAACAAGCAGTATAGTCTTGCACAAATCTATTGATGCATCATAGAGATTAAATTTAAATTTTTAATAAGAGATTAAAGTGCTTTCTCTTTTATGCAATGTCTTTCTAGTGTGGGTTTTTATTTGCAAGCAATGTGTTTCTTATTCTTGCACGTGGGTTTCTTATTTTGCAAGACTTACAGCTACAACCTGAGAATGTGGCTTGTAGAAGTTGCTTCTTGGGTGGTATGATCAAATCCTTCTTTGATTATGGAAATATAATTACAAGGTTAATCTAATCACGTTCCTTAACTCAAATAACTTATAAGCTTTTGCTTTATCACAGGAAGAAGTTATTTTTCTACTAACATGCTTGGTCTTGCTATACATGTGATTGCCTCTTTCTTGGACAAGCTATTTGAAAGCTATTGTGTTTCTTTTTTGTAAGATTTAGCTAAAAAGGTGGCTTTGGCAGATTCTTTTTGTGAGTAAACAATATTTTGTGAGTGGTAATATAAAAAATATATTTGAATATAAAGCTTGTTTTTTAGATTGTATAGGGCAACTCCCTTGGTTTTTTTTCTTCAATGACTAGATAATGCCCTTTATAACTTATCTCTCAGCATGCTCTACTCAATAGTTATTATGCAAAATTGGGATTATTGTAGGACTTTCTCAGCATGCCTTGTTTAATTGTTATTATGCGAAATCAGTATATTGTGGGACTTATGAACATTGTCCTTAATGTGGCTTGATTTTTGGGCATATGAGAGTTTTTCTTGCCCTTGAAATTTAGGATACAAGAAGCCCACATGACAAACATTTTGTTTTAAGTCATTTCTCTAATTTTTGATATTTTCAATGATTTTTTAAGGTGTAGGGTTGATCACTTATGACATCAAAGGCTCGCATAAAGGTTTTTAATCATGGGCCTTGTGAGAAGAAGCTATTGGGTTATGTTAGAGTCACGGGTGATTGTATTTATAGTGTGGTATGCAAAGAGATTAGGCAAGATGGCATTGTTAGTGATGCTTTCCAATTTGTTATCGAAGATGAAGATGACGATGAGCTTTGCACACTAAATCCAACTCAAGAAGAGTGTTGGCAAGTTGAGAACAACAAGTGCATTGGAATAAAGAGAGTATTAAACACGGTTGATGATATAGCAAGCCTTCAAAGCATGTGTGTAGAATCTTGGATGAAGCCATAGAAGCTACTCATGTGAATGCAAGTGAAGAAGGTCATCTCATAGGGAGAATAATATCGATGGTGGTGGTGGGAAAGTGTATGGAAACAACATGCTTAAGAGTATTTTGGTTTCAAAATCAGCTCTTCAAACTTGGGAGGATCAGTGTGAGAAGGTTCGCAAAAAGTTGAGGCAACAGCAAAGCCACCTAGAGATGATAAGTTTCAGCTCATTACGGAAGATATCAATGATAATCCTTTAATCCAAGTGTGTTATCATGAATGTGGAAGCGCTTATGGGACGGGACTCATTGGTAGCAAACAATCATCCAACTTCATGAGATTTCACATCCTAGATAGTCAAGCACATCAAAAGAGATACCTAGCTAATCGAGGGTCAAAGGTGGAAACACAACTTACTCATGGAAATAGTACAAAAGACTCACAAGATGATTGCGGAGATTCACTAATTCTTGGAGCTATTGAGCAGATGAATGATTTCAATAGCTCTCATGAAGGTAAGCAACTACTTCTTTGCCTAAGGCTACTAAACTAATATATTCTTCATATTAATGCATGCAATAGACGATTTCTACTTAGTATTTTAGGTTCTTTTTCAAGAGTTTTTGCTTGCGTAGGGACTGATTTTTAGCTTTTTTTTTATTATGTAGGGGCTGATTTTCAACTTGTTAAAGCAATCTTGAACGAGTACAAAGATAAAAGGCTTGTCAAAGTGGCATGTAAGCATGATAGAAAGTGGTTGCCCTTGTGTCCTCGAGGTTCAGATTTGAAGACACTTTTAGCACAACATATCCAAGGAAAAGCTCACAATACGGCATCCAAAAAAGAATCATCGCATCATTCACCTTCAACCTTGACAGGACTTCTAGGGTGACCAAGAAAACATCTTGACAAAGATCCACATCAACAATCTTTGAGTGGTTTCCTCACATCAACCAAATTGCCAATGTAAGAGTGTGTAGAAGCATCTTCCATTCCCATAAGTTATTTAAGCTTGCCTTCATCAAATCTAAATTTTTTGTGTTGGGGATTATGGCAATGCACCATGCATGTAAAAAAGGCTGAGATTGATATAAAACCTTTTTTATATGACGTAAAGATGGGTCATGAGCGGTATTGTGAGCCATACACTAAAGCTACTTTATTTGATGGCACTATGGAGTACGAGGGTAGATGGACAGTATAGGCACATAAACTCTCTTCATATTTCAAAAGTTGGAATTCCCTCCGATGGTTTTACATGTGAATATTGCAAAAAATTACGGCTTGTGATGATTTTTGCATAGGGGTGTATAGAGAGCGTAGTGCCACATTGAGAAGAGGGGAGCTAGGAATATAGTAAAGGAAGGTGATTTGATTACCTTAATACTAAAGAGCTGAAAAGAGCTGAAAAGTACCACGCTTGAGTCCAAAAAGGACTTAAAGGAAGCAATGAGGAAGATATGGTGATTGAAGGCAAAGGTTTTTATTCTTTTTGTGAGGATCACATCCTTGAAAGAAGAAAATTTTGAATGTGTCAATAGGAAGGATGTGCACCTCTTTTGTAACAATATTATTGAGGCTCATAGGCAAGGTAAATTTGGGGCCAAATCAGCTTTGTGGGATTTTTTTCAAGATTTTGCCAAAAAACACATTGAGACCCAAAAAAGGGACAAAGATTTACAGAATCCACAAAGACCATGTTTGAAGTCATCAAGCTATGGGGTGGGCCACGCTTGCATGATTTTTTGAGCACAAATCTTGGAGGGCCATCCATATCAACCACTAAGAGGCAAGCAAAAAAGGCAACTCAATTTAAACCAGGGGAGCATGAATACATTTTTGATGTGGTGGGCAAGATATACAAGGATGCAAAGAACAAACATGGAGTAACATCATCGGTGCCAATGATCATCGTTGAAGATGAGATAACCATCAAGCATCGCATAAGGTAGACTTGCTTGAATCTAGTGCGTTTCTTTTCTTGGAAAATATGAAATTGTTTATTCCCAAGGCAAAATCCAAAATTTCTTAGTCACGTGGCCAAATCTAAAATTTTTAATTCATGAGATGTCTATGAAGTGAGGATGTTAAGCACAGATATATGTTTTTGTAGGTGGAATGCAAAGGATGATACTTTCATTGGATTTTGTGGGAGAAAAGAAGATAATCATCAATGCTGCTCAAATGATGCCATCATTGTTGGAGATGGCTCACAAGGATATGATAAAATAGTAGATGCCTTCCAAAACCATGTTGTGGGACACTATCAGTGCTAGACTTCTCATTGTTGTCAACCCTCTTCATGAGTGTCTTCCATGACTATAGCTTTAGTCGTGCTGCTGCATTGCACATGTAATCACTTTAATAGTGATTTCGTTAGAAATCAATGGAATCTTGTGGAGAGGATGTGAAGTTCAAGGAGACCATAGGACCGATAATAGGGCATGCTTTAGATGGTGATAGTAGACATCACAAGCTCATGCTCGAAGACTACCTAGGAAAAGTGACACATAGTTCTTCATTGATTGGTGTGGATGGAAGTTGAGAGGCAAAATGGTAGACAGAGATGTCCATGGGTTATATCATTCTAGATCTTGCAAAAGAGCGAGTAAGATCTAGCCTCTGTCACTTATCATTGCTTGCTTTGCATATAGCAGTAGTGGACACTTTAATAATGACAAGATCTTTTTGTGCTTTCAAGTTCTTTTCGCCAACTACAATGATTGCTTACGTTTACTAGAGATTTTTGTAGAAATCTTGGAAATTTCTATATATCTATTTCGGAACTCGCCCTTCTATTACTTGTCCACAAGTATCATAGATATGTACTTATCTCAAGCTTTATATGGATGCTTTGATAATGAAATCTGGTCAGGTCTAATGTATTGGGGTCAGTTCTGGTCAATTCTATGTGGAGACTTATTCTTTCATGTTCCTAGGCTAATGGGAAGGGATGTGGTGCCATGTGATGCTTTGGTCAATCTGTATGCCAGATGTCGTGTGCTTCCTATTTGGAATATAGTCTCTTTGAGTGCAGGCAATGTGTTGTGAGGATCTCTCTCCAAATGCAATGACCTGCGACTAAAACTTGAAATCCTAGGGCATCAAAAGAGCAGTGCAAACAACCATATCAGCCAAGAGTTGTCTTGTACTTGAAAACAAACATATAAGCCAAGACTCGAAACTTCCAAAGCTTTTCATAAAACCCAAAACAAAGAGATATAGGGTATTTTTTTATGTTCAATACTTTTGAAGTGAAAAGTAGAAATAATAAGCTTTCCGATAAGCTCTCAAACACTTGATTCATGTGTACCGTTTGGGGTTTCGATGCTCAACACACACTAGAAGTTGTCCGAGAAGGTGGGGGATGGGATTACTTTTTGCACAAAACCCAAAACAAAGAGATATTGGGTATATATTTTTATGTTGAATTCTTTGGAAGTGAAAATTAGAAATCATAAACTTTCCAATGAGCTCTCAAACACTTGATTCTTGTACCATTTGGGGTTTCAATGCTCAACACACACTAGAAGTGGTCCGAGAAGGCGACGGGTAGTGGGACTGCCTGTCGCGTTCTCAAACACTTGATTCTTGTACCATTTGGGGTTTCAACGCTCAACACACACTAGAAGTGGTCCGAGAAGGCGACGGGCAATGGGACTTCTTTGTAAAAAAACCCAAAACAAAGAGATATAGGGTATATTTTTTCATGTTCATTCCTTTGGAAGTGAAAATTAAAAATCATAAGCTTTCCGATAAACTCTCAAACACTCAATTCCAGTACGATTTGAGGTTTCGACACTCAACACACACCAGAAGTGGTCTGAGAAGGCGGGCGGGGGGGCTACTTTGGCACAAAACCCAAAACAGAGAGATATAGGGTATGCTTTTTTATGTTTAGTCCTTTGTAAGTAAAAATTAGAAATCATAAGCTTTCCAGTGAACTCTCAAACACTTGATTTCGGTACAATTTGGAGTTTCAATTCTCAATGCACACTAGAAGTGGTCCGAGAAGGTGGGCTGTGGGATTGCTTTGCACAAAACCAAAAACAGAGAGATATAGGGTATATTATTTTATGTTCAATCCTTTGGAAGTTTAAAGTAGACATCATAATCCTTCCAATGAGCTCTCAAACACTCAATTCTGGTACTGTTTGGGATTTCGGTGCTCAACGCACACTAGAAGTGGTCCGAGAAGGCAGCGGGTACTGGGATTGCTTTGCACAAAACCCAAAACAGAGAAATATAGTGTATATAGTTTCTATGGTTATTCCTTTGGAAAAATAGACATCATAATCCTTCCAATGAGCTCTCAAACACTCAATTCCGGTACCATTTGGGATTTCGACGCTCAACACACACTAGAAGTGGTCTGAGAAGGCGGGCAAGGGGACTTCTTTGCACAAAACCCAAAACAGAGAAATATAGTGTCTATAGTTTTTATGTTTAGTCCTTTGGAAGTGAAAAGTAGACATCATAAGCTTCCTGATGAGCTCTCAAAAACTTGATTCCGGTCTCGTTTGGGTTTCGATGCCGCTGAATGCTTGGAGAGAGTTATCCTGAATTGCCTAGTTTGCGTAACACCTATCAAATCACATTCTTGTTGGTCACACGACACCTAGATGCATAGGCCTCGATGTAGTCCTAACAACAATGATGAACTGTTTGGCCTGATGTTTCCCAAGACCTGTAGCCCCAAAACAAAGCCACTACACCCACTAAGATGCTGCCAAACGCTAAGAAAGTGAGTTAGTGTGTCACTGCCTTCAGGTAGTGTGGGTGCCGATTCGTAACCTGTGAACGACCAACCGACTTGATAGACATGTGGACCACACTTCATTTAGTCTAGATACTAAGTCGAACATCAATCGAGCCATCCAAGCACCTGTGCGGCCGATCCTTGCCAATGTCAAACCGACAATGCTAAAAGTGTGAACCAGGAATGGCAAGGTGCGTTCACGCATGTATAACTCAAGAACAATACAAAATTAAAATTTGAGTTGAAATAGAAAGTTGTTTTACTATAAAAGTACTTCACTTTTGTCTTCTTCATGTCTCTAATCTGAGGTACCATGAAAAGGTTACATCGCATCCAAAATGTCTTCTGCTAGTTGTAAACAACCAAGCCAGCATCAGACCCTATTAACGGTCAAGTATGGCACCCGAGGCACCCGAGCATGACATAAACATGTGATGTAAACATAGGTAAACCTATCCACCAAGATCAAACTCCATCTGACCATTCGTGTGGCCACAATTGCCATTTTTTCCTTTAACCTTCCAGTTGTACTGCAAAAGCTGCCAAGTAGATCCGTGTTGACTGCATCCACGTAGATAATCCGAACTGAGATCCAATCACATGTCCATGAATCCTTAGGCCTAATGCACATCCCACGCATGTCAAATCTTGCAAATCACTTTCGTGTGTTAGCTGTACGGGGCCCGAAAGCATAGGCCCTGGCTGTAGTACTAACAACAACGGTGAACTTTTTGGCCTACTAGGGTCTGCTCATGTAGCAGAGATGCTACCCAAGACCTAAACCCCAAAAGAAAGCCACTACAGCCACCAAGATTCCACCAAATGCCAAGAAAGTGAGTCAGTGTGTTACTACCTTCAGGTAGGTGTGCGGGTGTCGATCAGTGACTTGAGAACTACCAAACCATGATCTGACTTGATAGACATGTGGACCACACTTCATTTATTTTGGATAATGAGTCGAACGTTAATCGGACCATCCAAGCACTTGTGCGGCCCATCCTTGTCAATGTCAAATCTGAGTTGAGCTTAAAAGCTGTTGTACATTAAAAGTACTTCACTTTTGTCTTCTCCATCTCTCTCATCCACATAACCACGAAAAAATTATATTACATCGAAAAAGACTTCTGCTGGTTGTAAACAGCCATGTACAACTAGCGTCAAACCCTTGACTCCGGCTGGTTGTAAACAGCCATGTACAACTAGCGTCAACCCTTGACGGTCCGGTATGGCACCCGAGGCACCAAAGCATGGCATAAACATGTGGCGCAGACCTAGGCCAACCTAGTTCAGACTCCATCTGACCATCCGTGTGGCCACAGTTACAATTTTTGTCTTTCACCTTCCAGTTGACATGCACTGCAAATGCTGCTAGTTGGATCTGCATTCACAGCGTTAAAGTAAATCATTCAAACTGAGATACAATCACATGGCTATGAATCCTTAGGCCTAAGGCATATCCCAGGTCTGTCAAATCTTGCAGATCACTTTCTTACTAGCCATTCTGCACCTGGATGCGTAGGCCCTGGACATAGTACTAACAACAACAGAGGTGAAATTTTTGGCATGCTAGGGTTTTCTCATATAGCAGAGATGTTGCGCAAGACTTGCAACCCCAAAACAAAGCCACTAAAACCACCAAGATGCCACCAAACACCAAGGAAGAGAGTCAAGGCGTTACTGCCTCAAGTAGTGCAGGTGCCGATCCGTGACCTAAACCATGATCCGACTTGATAGACAAGTGGACCACACTTCACTTATCCTGGATGCTAAGACGGACATCAATCGGACCACCCAAGAACTTGTGCATCCCATCCTTGCAATGTCGGACCGAGAACGCCAAAAGTGCGAACCGTTGATGACCGGCATGCCTATTCGTGCACATATAACTAAAAAACAATGCAAATTTCAAATCTAAGTTGAACTAGAAAGTTGTTGTACTATAAAAGTACTTCCCTTTTGTTGTCTCCATCTCTCTCATCCGAGGTACCACGAAAAGGTTACATTGTGTCCAAAATGTCTCCTGTTGGCTATAAATAGGCTATAAACAACCATTGACAAGCCAGCGTCGTTAGTCCTGTTGATGGTCTGGTATGGCACCTAAGGCACCCAAGCATGGCATAAACATGTGATGAAGACCTAGGTAAACCTATCCACCAAGTTCAAACTCCATCTGACCATCTGTGTGACTAGAGTTGTCATTTTGGTCTTTGACCTTCCGGTTGACCTGTACTATAGAAGTTGCCAATTGGATATATGTTCACTGCATCCATGTAGATCATCCAAACCAGGATCCAATCACATGTCCATGAATCCTTAGAGCTAATACACATCCCACACTTGTCAAATCTTGCAAATCACTTTCTTGCTGGCGATATGTCACCCTGAAGAATACACCATGGCTGTAGTACTAATACCAGCGAGTGAACTTCTTGTCTTGCTGGGGTTTTATCATGCAGCAAATATTCTTCCCAAGATTTGCAGCCCAAAAATGAATCCACTAAACCCACCAAGGTGCCACCAAACGCCAAGAAAGTCAGTCAGTGCGTTATTGCCTCAGGTAGTGCTGGTGTCGTTCCGTGACCTGAGAACAACCAAACCATGATCCAACTTAATAGACATGTGGACCACGCTTCATTTATCCGAGAAACTAAGTCAGATATCAATCAAACCTTCCAAACACTTGTGACGCCCACCCTTGTCAATGTCGGACCGACAATGCCAAATGTGTGAACAGTGACCGACAAGGCGTGTTTGCACATGTATAACTCCAAAACGGTGAAAATTTCAAATCTGAGTTGAGTTAGAAAGTTATTGTACTATAAAATTACTTCACTTTTTTCTTATGCATATCTCTCATCTGAACTACCACGAAAAAATTACATTGCGTCCAAAAGGTCTCATGCATGTACATTCATTGTAAACATGCATGTACAAGCTAGCGTCAAACACTGTTGATGGTCCAGTACAACAATTGAGGCACCCGAGCATGGCATAAACATGTGATGCAAACCAAGGCTAACCTATCCACCAAGATCAGTTTCCATCTGACCACCCATGTGGCCACAATTGTCATTTTTGTCTTTGACCTTCTGGTCAACCTGCATTGCAAAAGCTTCCAGGTGGATCTGCATTCAGTGTGCCCATGTAGATCATTTGAACCGGGATCCAATCACATGGCCATGAATTTACTAGGGTTTGCTCATATAGGCAAACCATGGTTCCAATTGCCATTCTAACCATATAAGCACCTGGAAAAAGTACATAGATATATGCACATAACTTTAGATCTTGAATTGGACACACCAGTCACCTGTTGTAGCCGTATTTCCAGAGGCTTTGACTCAAGTTTGACAAGGTCTGACATGACCATATCGTGGAATCATGGTAGCCATAAGCCTCTCCTGAGCATCTAATGAGTAGTCTGGTGATGCATACATGTCAAGTTGTTTCATAGCTACGTGCACCATACTTGGATCCTCCATAAGCTCAAACTTATCATCTCTTGGTGGGTTCCACTCCCTCAACTTCTTGTTGTGGGTCTTCTCAGATTGAGAGTACGGTGCATGCATGACCATGGAGCTTAAAGCACAAACGATGAAGACGGACATAGACTACGATCTCCAAAACGGATCAAGGTAAGATAACACTGGTTTTTCCTCATTCTATAGCTTGTTTGGGTATGTTAATGATGTGATGACTGCTCTCTTGTCATGCACAACACATTGAGAGGATGAACGTGTGGGGCAATGAACCTAGGAGAAATTCATACGAGGAAGCTCACATTAGGACAAAACTAGTGTTAAATCTATAGGAGGGGGAAAATTGTATAAGCTTAATTGCCACAAAAGTAATAGGAGGTATGCATAAAATAGGGAAAAAGAGGTTACAGAGGAGCTTTAAAATATGCCTTTGAATGCACGTGATACAAGTGATTTCTAAAGGTGCACCCCCTGAGGAAAGATTCAAGAGCTTTACTTAAGATCTCAGGGGGTGCACTACTAAGAAACCCTATGTATCACGTGCATTCAAGGGGTATTAAAAAGACACCTTACCTATGAATTTTTCATGAATAAAATGACCCCTTTCTTTATGGGCTTACGGGTTTTTTTTTATTGATTTAAAAAACCCCCTTTTGTAAATGAATTTCTGTAAATTTACCTTAAAATTTTGAATTAAAAAACCCCTTCATTTGAACTCACGTGATATACTTACATATTTTCAGGTGAACCCCCTGAGCTTAAGATGCTTGCAAATGTCGTAGTAATAGTAGAGAGATTGGTGGATGAACCCATGATAATTGAGTTTATGCCCAGCCTATTACAATATGAAGATATAAGGGGTGGGATGTGTCCCTAGAATAATAGTAGTGGAACATGGCAATCTCTACGCTATTTTATAAGGTCTCAGAAATAAAATAACTATTTTAAGAAAAAAACAACTATTTTAAGGTCTCACTTAAACTTTCTCTCTTTCACTCACACTCTCTCTCGTGGCCTCTCCATCTCTATCCATCTTGATCCATATCTCTCTATTGTCAATTTAATTACCTAAACAGTTACATCAAAGCTAAAAATAATGCCATTTATATAATATGAGTACAAAATTGCATCACAATAATGTGGAAATAAAGATATTTCTATCGTTATATACGAACAATCAAATACATCAATAAGAGCGTTGTGGCAACTTCTGCTAATGTAAGAAGAAAGGTTGTTGCATGTAGGGCATCGCGGGCGACTGCTGCGCTGCTGATGTAAGAGGGGGCTCTACCAAATGGTGCAAGTGCAAGTGGGAATAGTGGCCTCACAAGTTTGAAACGTGGTTCCCATGATGAGGGCATCATAAAATAATCCATGGGGGACATATATGCCATGACAAGTTGATATGGGGGCTCCTTGGAATACCAAATTGCCATGACAAAGCACTTGACCTTGTTGGGCTCATGGGTACTGGGACAGGTGGAAGATATGGGTGAGGAACGTGTGGAGACGATGTCCCCACATCCCTTTGTTGCTCCCATCGAGCGTACTCACTAACCTCACCCTTGAAAGACTATTGACCCAAATCTTCGAGAACGTACAAAAGTGGTTGTAGACACGAACTAAAGCACACCTCGTCACTCTCCACACTGATGCAATGCCGATGTAGTATCTTGCATGCTCATGCTCTTGCATGCTCTTGCAAGGGTCCTAGTACTAGTAAAGAAATCTAGGACAACATCCCCTCGATCGGTGCATCCCGAGTAACCACCTGCCATAGTAAAATCTTTCATTAGCATATAAATGGATGACAATATAAAAGACAATGACTATATAACGATTACACTACTTGAAATGAATTACAATTAAGTGAGTGCTCTAATTACCTTGTGAAATGTTTGCTACGCTCAACAACATCTCAAACAGGATTCCCATCCGTAACCAACTGGTATGGTGAGGTTCTCTCTTGTGGTTTAGGCTCTAGGAAGATATCGTCATCCACCTCAAAACCTGGACAATATGTAGCTACCTCACCTCCCCGCCTGTCATACTTTGGATGACTTGATGTACTCTGATTGAGGTGCGTAAAGATGTTGATGACCAAAATAGTGACCTACATGCACACACTTGTAAGGACGCTATGGAAATCATAGTTGTTCACTTTAATAAAAACCACTCCTTTTCTCACCTCTTCTTGTCTATCTTCTGACATGACATTCAAGTATCGCGGGAGAAGCGTAAGAACAAAGTCCTGCACAATGTGAAGTTTCAAGTCCATGTCTCTTGCACAACAATCCCCAAGTGCTATGCACATAGAGTATAAACCATAGTGCTGTCAGCATGTAGGAACTCTGTAGCAAGTACAAAAGTTGACTCCACAAGTACCTCCCTAGATACATTCCATCGGGAAACCACAACCTTAGTCTTGGTGGAGAGCATAAGATTTGATGGAATATCAACCCACACCAAGCGGTGCAGGCCTGCAAGGCTATCAAACGTGTCCATGCTTTGCCACCTCATCAGTGATCCCATCAATTGTTGCAATATTGCTAGATTCTTAGAACAACAAAGCATATAAGTGGATTGCAAACTATATAATGATGACGAATGGAGAGAGTCACTGGCATGGGTTAGATATTATACATATTTTTTCGCTTTCCCAAAAGTGTGAGATGGAGGTAATCAATTTGGAGTTAAAAACTAAGTGCCACCACTTGTGAACAGAAGTCTTCATTTAGACAAGACCAATCACATGTTATTACTGTTGTTCAAATAATGAACTAGTTAAAACCCAAACATGTTAAGTTCACTTATTGGATCCCAACAGGTCTACGTCGTCTTCTTTTCTACAATTCAAGTACGTTTGTACAGCAGCACTACATCAGCTGCTGATGGACAACAGTACGCAAGCAGCGCATGCAAAGTTTGGCATAGCTTGAAAGAAAACCAAAGGCAAGGGCCGGGTTGAGGGTGTTGCAGGCAGGCATGAGATATTTGCTCGTCATCGCAAAGGTGAAGAGGCATAAAGACCACGGGCTGAAGGAGAAGCACAAGGGCTCAACAAACAAAATTTGTGATGAGATCCTCAACACTACGCTTCTCCAAAAGCTTAGCAAACAAGGCCAGCCAATAACCAAATTCAGAGGTTCTCTCTGCAACACCAAATCTGGGATTGTGTGGGCTCAAAAGAACTCTCATTTCTGTACATGAGGAACAAAGTTAAGAAAGTTATATCACTTTCGGACATATGAGGGGCCTTGGGACTATAAAAGACACTAGCCTAGGATATTGTACCTTTTTGACATATTATCATTTTGGTCATCTTCTTGCCTAAAGCAAACTTTCATGGCATGCTTTCCATGTTTAGGTGCTACTCCCTATGATGAGTGGAGCATGTGTGTACTCCATGCTAATGAGTGCAACCCCTAGGTTCCCTTCATTGCAGTTTGAGCCTTCAAGTTCAACAACCAGTGATGATCAGGAAGAGAAATCTAAACAAGTCCCTTATTGATTAAGAACTACAATATGAAAAAAAGAAAAATGTGTGGCCAAAAGGAAAAAACCCAAGGAACCAAGAGTGTCCTATGAGACAAACCAACAAATGCAAAACAAGTGGATTTATCACTACCTGAGAGGACCACAAATTGATTTGCCATCAAATTAACTTAAGGGAAGAAGATAGAACTTATAGCAGTGCTTAAGGAATACATAGATGTGTTTGCTAGGAATACATAGATGTGTTTGCGTGGAGCTATGTAGATTTAAAAGGAGTTTCTTGAGAGGTTTGCCATCACACAATTCCTTTAGTGAATGGTGCTAGGCTAGTAAAATACTTTAAATCTCTCTCTCTCTAGTCTCTCTCAAAGTTGATATGTGTGTCTTTAGGTATCTACATAGTGAGTTTTTATATATTGATTTGCTATATAATATTTTTTTACTATATTGATTATTGTAATTTTTTATATATTGATTTGCTATATAGCAATAGTTTACTATATAGATTGCTATATAGAAAAGTTTTTCTAAAATGAAGAACTAGGAAGTGATACACTTTTCCTAGATCCTGACTTTTATTAGATACGTTCATTTTTTCTAGTAAATTATCTAGGAAAATATTTTTCTTGTTTGTATATAGGAATGTATTAAAAGTTCCTTGTAACTAGCACGAGGGAGGTCAAAGGAATGCGTTGAGTTCAAAGGACAAAGTAGCACGAGGTCACACCCCAATCAAGCTCCTTCTCCTTCTCCTTCTCCCACAAATTTGAGCAAGCTTTTTACAAATTTGAACAAGTCCCAAGCTAAGTATAGAACCTCTCTTTTCCTGAACCCTGGTTCCTTGTAACCAGTGTTCATTTTCTCAAAAATTGGAAAGTCCCAGGCTAAGTAGAACCTCTCTTTTCCTGAACCCTGGTTCCTTGTAACCAGTGTTCATTTTCTCAAAAATTGGAAAACCTTCATATATAAAATTAAGAAATTATCAATGAAGAGGTTTTTTTTTTAAAAGCAAGTATTGACACGTTCAAGCTATAAATTTGCAGGTATTTTTTAGTATTTGAAGGTGATATTACACTAAACTCGGGTCAATGTAACATGAGGTCACACTCCAATCAAGGCTAAATGTTGAGCAAGATAGAGGCGGAGGACCAACAACATGCTTACAAGGCGTACTGGCAGGTCCGTTCGCCGGTGGAGACGGCCACACGTTAGAACTTAGGAGCAACAACACGTTAGACCTTAGGAGCACGAGAACGCGGAGCGTGGCCATTGGTCGTGCTTGCAAGAACATGAAGCGTTTGTTCGAGAACAAGCTGACGCTCGTGTGGTCGTGCATGCACACGTGTAGAGTAAAGAGCCAACGCACTACTCGTGTCTATGGTTAAGTTTGGAAAAGAAAACGCTCATGTACGGTTCATCCTAAGGTCTAGTTTTTTTCTTTTCTTGTTTTTTTTTTCGCACGAACATATTATTTTACACAAAGTCATATAAATTTGTACAAATTCATAACTCTACGAATACCCAACTTGCAATAGCCAGCACAAAAAATAATAATAATAATAATAATAATCATGCTGAGATGAAATCATGAGAGACAAACACAGTTAGATGAGAGCTACAAAGAAGAGAGAGAGAGAGAGAGCGAGAGAGATGGCCCACATACACTCATGCATGAGTGTATGCAATGTGAAGCATACTTAAACATTCCTCCTTTCTAAAACCGACCAGTATTGTTTGCGAGGGAATATGCTATATTGGTACTTACATTGATTCACAACAAGTATGCAATGTGGATGCATGTAGTACTTTTAGCCCAAATCAAAGGTGGATTTGTGGATATACAACATGAGTGTGGGAGTTAATATCGGAGAAGCCATCAACAAAGCTTCATCTTCATTTGCTTGTGTCTTCGGTGTGTCGACGAAGACACAAGCGAATGGGAGTAGAGACATCGTGTATTCCCACCATTTGTTAGAAGTGGAGGAACGGAATGGCAAGAAGATGTCGTTGGATGTGCGTAGCATGAGCAATCGACACTCGAGATATCGATGAAGAAAGCCAGGGCCGAGGGTGTATCAATCATCGGACGATCGAAAAACACTAGGAGCAAACAAGGTGTAGGGAAAGGCCATGGGGAGGCCTTTCCCTAGAGGAAATTGGGGAGCTAGCGCTAGCCAGTGACCCATTTTCGCAGGGAAAGGCCAACCCATGGCCTTTCCCAACCATCATTGTCTTGGAGAGTAGAATAATTTTCTTAAATTCTTCTTGTTGATGTGGCGAATTTTTATTAGCTCTCTATTTTTTTTAACATTCTATGTGCTGATGTGTCAAGGTTTTATTGGCCTTCTATTTTTTAATGGTCTCACTGCTTATGTGTCATCAACTCATTTGCTTTCATTTGAGTAAAATTCTCACTAATAATGTGTCAATATCCTATGGTGCATTCTTTAAAAACAAAGCTTGCAGATTTGATGGCTAGGATTTATTTTCCCATGACCCAAGACCATGATGGTTTAAGTGAGAACTCGTACATGTACTGGGTATGTTTAGCAAAAGATGCAAATTGGTGGGGGTGCTTACCTTGAGATGGGTTGGAATGAGAGTTGAAACTGGTGTCGACAAGAATGAGTTGAGGAAGAGAATGGGAACACCCTTCAAAAGCCCACGAAGAGGGCTTGTGTTACATGATCTTTGAATCTGCAGTGATGATAGGCAAAAAGGGCCCCCCTATGCGAGGAGGAGACCTTCGCATCTACATGAGGCTCACGGAGTGCATAGTCAATAGGGTAAGAGGAAAACCCATCATCATGTAGAGAAGGGGTTGCACCATCAAGGGAAGGGGGCTGTAGAAGCCATGCATGATCAAAGTGAGGTATCACATCAAAGAAGGCACCAACTCATTTGTTGAAAATAACAAGTTCAGGGTGGGGAAAAGAATGTTCACCATGAGAGGAGACATGATGCCCACCAGCGATTTGAAGCTGTAGAGGAAGTGTCGATTGGGTCGTCTTGTAGAGGAGAAGTGGGAGATGGCCTTCGCCTCAGCTCCGAGCATCAACATCAGCAAGAAGGCAAGGGCACCCATAAGAGCCTAGGTTAGGCTAAGCTATTTTTTAAGTCGATGTGCACTTATTTTTTTGGGATCAATAGTAGATATTTATATATATGCTTTATTTAAAAAAAAGTCAAGTACACTTTTAAGTCATATACAGTTGAAATTTCCTCACTACAATCCTCTATTTTTCACACTTCACTTCATTTAAGAGTTTACAAAGCAAAGACCATCTCTTCTCTTCTAGCAGAAAACTAGACTGCTCCCAAGAGATCTGATAGCCCAACATAATGCAAGCCTCCATCATTGCCTCAGTGATGCAACCCCTTGGGGATTGTTTTTCCAATCTGCTCCCTTTCTTTAACCAGATGTGCACTTATTTTTAAGTTGTGTGGACTTCAAACTTTGGCTGGTGGCTAACTCGAGTAGCAACGTTAGATGAGGGTTGCATAGGGAAGACATCAATTGAATATTTCATTTTTATTAATGGATTAAATGAATAAAATCATCATATCGACCATAATTTCAACTTTCTTTTTTTTGTGATGACTGGAATTGAACACCACAACAAACACACACTACCTCTTCTACTATGTGCCTCACAGTATCGTCCGAGGACATTTGATCCCATAACCTCAAGGAGGCACTCGAACGCTTCCACCATCTAGACTATTTGTTTTGGGCATAATTTCACCTATTGATTAATCGGGTGAGAGCTTTAACTATGATTTTTACCTTACTCAAATTATAGGTCTACCCCCCATTCCTAATCCATCCCAAAATGTGGAGGTAATCAATTTACAGATTTTCTTTGTATGAGATGTCCATGCAATGCTAAATTGAGAGGAGACAAAGTGAGAATGATGAGAATACAAGTGTGTGTGGGAGAGTTCTACATCACCACAACTGTCATCTCTCCCAATGTGGATAAAGGATCGTCACCTTCGATTTCGTTGTGAAAGATTTAGATTGCTTTACACGGTCTTTTAAATCAAAATGACATGGCTTTTTATTATTATTAACCTATAATTGTTTAAACCTTATTAGGTGTACATGACTATTTGTCTTTTCATCAATAGATACTTCTAGTCACAATTTTGTCCTTTGCCTCGAGGCTATAGGTTTTCGTGCTCAAAGGCATTACAACTTGTGATTATAAAGCAGTCACAATACCAATGAGAGCGGTTTTGGCACTCGAAGGCGTCACAACTTGTGATTATAAAGCAGCCACAATACTAATGAGAGCCTAAGCGGGGTGGGGACAATAGCCTAGTGCTAGAGTTGCAGTTAAGCTCTATCATAGAGCTCACCCCTCTGTCCGTCCTACTAAGGGGTGGGTTAAAAAGGGCGTGAGTAAAAGGGTGAAAGCACGATAAGGTGGTACACTTTCTACCAGTTGTATTGGTTGCTAATATTAGTGGATTTAATATCATCATAAGATGTATTTAGCAATATATCTAGTGCCTTTTAGATATAATAAATATGCAACAAGATTAAACAACCATGTTTTAAATCTCTAACTTTGCATAAAAGCCTTTCACAACCAGTTGTAAACCATTGTCCAAGACACAGGTTTTCAGTCCACCTTATCATGCTTTTACCCAAAAATCATCTCCAAATTTTCTTTTTTAAATGAGAGCTTAGTAGGATTTACTTGCATGTACATGACTTATGTTTTTAGTGGAAATGCAAGCTAAGTTAGAAAATCAAAAGGTGCTTCTGTACTAAGGAGACAGGGAGTAACCGAGTAGTATGAGAGTGATATCTATATGCTACAAAAAATTACACAATGATCTATTTGTCTTGCAAACTAAAACTTGCTTGACCTTGATTGTAATAATATGTCTATCGAAACACAATGAATATGCGCCAAAACGTTTCTTTGAATTTATTAATTAGTTTAGTTGAAAATATTGTATGTATTTATACGCTTTAACCTTATTTTCACTTTTTTTTAAGGTTTTAGGAGTGCTTTCTTCCAAAAATGGAGCTTCTCTCGCGCTCGCAAGGAAATCATCCATCGCCTCCCTCCTTCCATCCCTCCCTCTCTTCATACAGAGAGGCATATTATGCTATTCATCTCCATCCCTTTCTCTGAGACGGAGGTCAGGGGGTGGGGCCATCCAGGAAGTCGTTGAGCAGGGCTCGGTGGTCAAGCAAGGAGGAGGAGAAAACTGGCTCCGGTATGTCCCGTTTGCTGCAGGGGTCTACACAACCTGGCAGAGAGAGAGAGAAGGCATTGGGAGGTGGAATGCCCTACGCCTAGGTAGTAGAACAAGGTGATGGGAGGTGGACAAGAGTACATTGGGAACCATAGGAGTGTGCAAGGTTCGATTTATTAATGCTGTGTCAGCATCATTAATAAATGCCAGATAAAAGTTGTGTGAACATAAAATATAATATATGGGTTCTAAATGTTTTTTTACATTAATTAGTTTGGAATAAGGTGAAAACCTTTTACATTAATTAGTTTGGAATAAGGTGAAAACCTTAGAATTCTGCGGGAGTGTCTCTTTCGGGCTAGTCCTGCCCCTTCCTCCTCCTCAAATTGTGAATGGTAGCGTCTCTCTCTCTCTCTCTCTGCCAGAGACAGCCGTGTCTGTCTCCGTCCTCTCATGTCTGTCTCTGTCGCCATGTCTGAACAGGTTGAGAGAGAGAGAGAGAGAGAGAGACGGAAACCATTTTTAAATGAATTCATTAATGCTTTTCCACACTAAGGTTCTAAAACCTTAGAGACTACTAAGTTATTAATTGATTAATCATGCCCGATAAGACTTGATTAATTAATTAATATGGATATAGACTGAATAATATGGTTGTCGTAGAAACATTGAAATTTCGAATTATGCTGAGTAGAATTGGCCCTTTTGAACATGGTAGGATGCAGGACTTTTAAAAGTTGCAAAAGGCTTCACTAAATAGTAGCACTGATTAAATTCCTCATTTTAGATTGTAACACAAACTAATTTGTCAAATTATTTGTAAGCCTTGGCCTTGTGATTTGTGAGTAATTTTTCTTACTTTCACCCACCACACTTATGCGTAGCTACATCATATATGTGAGATATACTACACCATAAGACATAGTCGCATCCATAATTGATAAATAATCATCGACTCATGACACTGAACATGTACATATACATATGACCCTATCTTTTAAGGATCTATGTACTAGTTGACATGACATATGACTCATAAGGCATTACATTTGATCTCTACTTGACAAAGAAGCGAAGGGCCCGTTCTTAAATTCCATAGAAGCATGATCCCTCTCTCCTACTCATATTTAGAGAGAGAGAGAGAGAGAGAGAGAGAGAGAGAGAGAGAGTATGTGACACATGACACATGCTTATTGGATTGTGATGAAGGTAGGTCCTCCATGCGGAGATAGACTTGGGATCAGTTGGGTGCAGGGTGTGCTGATCTTCTTGCATGGTCTATCCAATGCAGGGTGAATGCACGAGGAGGGGCAAAGAGGCCACCATGCTGACCAGGATGCATGCGTTCATCGACATATATGATCAGGTCCCCGACCCAGCAGTGTAGTGGTGAGGATTCTTTGGGGCTTGGTTCTAGGGGAGGTTGACCCTGCTGAAACTTTGACACCAGTACAGTGTCTTACACCTAATCCAGGTATAAAGGATAATAATTACTTCGCAAGCTCACTGGGGATCTCCTCCACAGAAACTGAGGGCAGGGCGCCAACATCTATGTCTATGGCTGGCCATCTCTTCTGCTGAGCTCGATATGGGGTGTCAGTGTGGCTCCCACCCCCTTTTGCCAGTAAGACCACAGAGAGGGAGGAAGGAAAAAAGGAAGGGGAGGGGGGGGGGGTAGTATAAAGGTCTCCCACACTCATCTTCCACATCAGTAGTCATTGTATTGGCACTTTCTATCATGGAATTATAGATGCCAAGCCACTCAATCCCATGTCATTCCAAGCTTAGTGATAAGAGTTTGAACAGACATCCTTAGACTACAAACATGAAAGGCTTATTGCTAGGCCAACTCACTAATGATGCATCAAGATTGTGCAGCCAACTTCATGATCAATGTAGAAGTGTGCACAGTCACAAGAAGATATTGGAGAAGAAGTATGTAGGAACCCAAGCAGATGTACATGCAACGGCTCAGGTGAATGCATATCAAAAGTGCCATTCCGAGTAATTTACCAACCAAGCTGCACAACACAACATATTAGTTATCACAAGACAAGAAAGAGGGCACATGACAAGTTTAAATTCTGATACATACACCATTCTTGGCAATGAAAGTGCATTGATAGACATCATTAATCTACTGTAATAGCTATAGTCTTATAAAGGAAAAGGACTTGGGGATTGGTAATATGAAGTGATGGTCTCTCAACTTTGACATTTATTGGCTGCATGTACTTTTAATGATGCCAAGTGGCAATACATGGAAAAGTAGCTACATTCAACATATGTGTATATGCATTAGGATAGTGAGACTAATGGTGTTACAAAACAAGACATGGTTAATGTCTCTCCACTTTATTGGTAGGCTATTGGTTATAACATGATTGAACTAGAGAGCCTTTTGTGAAACATCAGGGAAAGTCACTAAGATGAACTGCAGCAATGCAAGACGTTTCGTATTCGTATAAGGTTGTTGATAAATTATACCATTCCTGTAGCTTACAATGTTCTCAGCTGGTGAGAGCTTAGGTCCTGCATAGTAGTGTATACACATATATGTCAATGCCCAATATACGTATGGTATCATTTGTGGTGCTACAACTATGTATACGAAAGGTTTTGAGCACCAAATGATATGATCATGTAACTTATAAGGCCAAGCATGGCATGCATATGAAATATAGGTTATGGCATGTTGCCCTTGCAGCGAAGCTCTACCCAATGGTGGCATCAAAAGAGTAGATGTGAGCAATCAGATGATTACATACAGTTTCTTCAAAGTACTACGTGCACTTCTTTAGCTTGACTCACAACTCCACTTGTATCAAATTAGTTCATAATAGTTAGCCCCATACAGCTTTATAGCACCTCTTAATACCCCTCACTGCAAGGCAGTATGGAAACAATGTAGCAAAGCCATACTCAGAAAAATGCTCTAAATTATCCACATCACAACCCCTCAACAAAGGGCCAAACAAGATATCTAGCATACACAAAATCATACTTAGAAAAATGCTCTAGATTATCCACATCACAACCCCTCAACAAAGGGCCAAACAAGATATCTAGCATACATCAAAGGGGAGGTGACAGACCACCCCATAACTGTTGTATGTTTCAACATAAAAGCCCCCAGCTTCAGAATGACAACTTGGACTAGGCCAAGCGTCTGCTCCTTGGAAATGATGCTCTGCCGGGGACGAAGGTCTTAAGGCATGCCCTGGTATATACAACTCATAAAGTGCAAGGCCTCCCCCACCAAGGTAATTGAAAGATTCCTAATCATTCCGCCATGCATATAGCAACAAGGAAAAGCCTGCTGAGCCAAGGCAAAACTCCTTACCTTTGAAGCTGTTGCTACTGGGCCACTGTAGCACTGAGGTGCACACATCCTCCGGAAACGAGCACTTCTTCTCTGCATGTTTGAAACTCTGAGATCCATGGCCTTGCAGAAGGGTTGAGGAAGAAATCCCAACCTCTCGAAGCCAGGGCTTCTCATTGGCTATGCAGGTCTGAAACATGAAAACAGCATGCCCATCACTGGAGTTGAAGAGCCAATTATGCACATCCCAAAAGACCTCTATTGGAAGGCCATCTATGAGGATTGTTTGGTTACCCCGGAACTTCCACATAAGCTGCTTCACTTGGACTACAAGCTGCTTGTCAACTTTGACTGACAGGCGCGGCTCCCGATTATTACCTGTGTGGCACTCTATGGCAATATCATGTGCTTGGCCATTCTCAAAAAACTGTGCCCTAGTAGTGTACACTTGCTTTCCAAATACATGCTCCTTCCTAGACAGCAATGTAGCTTCGATGACGGCAGATTTTGCTGGCATTTTCTTGAGAGCCTCTCTGTGCATGTCCCCCAGTAGCAGCAAAACCTCACACTCACAGGCCACTGCAAGAAAGAAACCCTCCTGAGGCTCAGGACCACTCCCATACTTTGCCCCAAAGAGATCCCATATGACAACCACCTTCTTGCCACCCATATCAAGACCCTTGGACCCTTGCTTTTTCCAAAAAAGCCATGGTTTCATCTCCACATTGCACGTGAGATGGGGGGAAGGGTAATCCACGTTGACACTGAGGCCTTGCCCCATAAGGCTCTTGCACCATGTGATAGAGATGAGCCTGTATTCTCCTGCAAGCTTGGTTTTGTACAGGCAAGTAACCATGTTCTGTGCAGATCTGATGCCTGCAACGTCCGAGACTCTAGATCCATGGTCTCCAAAGCAAGAGGGTAGCACATCCGGCATGGTGGGATCTCACTGATGAACCCTTGGTAACATGAAATGGAGTAGGAAAAACCGCACTCTGAAATCATCAAACAGGGAGCATAGGTCTACCTCTTGAAGCCATGAGACCATAAGTATGTCCAGGAGTATCATCAATGTTGCCCTTGCGAGCTTCGAGCTTCAATGGCAGCTTACACCTTCAAAGCTCGCTGTTGAGGCAGTATCCTGCTTCAGATGATGCGAACTCTAAACCAGGCATAGCTTTGATACGGGGCAGAAACGCTTAATGCGGGGTACCAGTTGTAAAAACCCTAATGCAGAGCAGATGGATGAATACGGGGCAACAATACGCAGAGGGAACCCTACTGCAGGTTCGTTTCAGGAGAGAGAAGAAATCCTCACTCCGGGACTCAGTGGAAGAAAATTGGTGACAGCACATTAGAGGAGAAGAACTGATTAGGGTAGTGCATTCGATACACAAAGCACGGCCTCCTGCCAAAGGCTAGAGAGCTGTACAGAATCCACCATAGCCACGAGCTTGCACACCTGCACAAAGTTAATGTAGAGTGGGCTGTTATTTATAGGAGCCCACCGCTAAGCAAGCTGCCAAACCTTAAATACTAGAGATACAGTTGGAAACGCATGTGACCGGGCCCCCCATTTTGCCAACCCATGGACAAAGCACATGCTTTTGTAGATTCTACCATGAAACTTTAACCATCATTTGAGCATCATAATCTTTAATTAAGCATATATTTGAGAAGTTTTAAATCTTCTAATGTGTGTATTGACACATATATACATCCACAATTGATTTCTCCTAAACAAATCATATATACATCCACAATTGATTCCTCACTTGTTGCCTCCTTGTCTTTATGACAAACATGACTCCCAACTCATACATGGAAAGCAATCACTCGCCTGTCCCTCATGGTTGGGGGGTCCTCCCCCATTCAACCGACACCCACCATCGGATGGGAGGTGTCTCTAGAGACCCCTCCCTTCAAATAACGGGATCTGTATGCCATGTAGACGTCTTTCATTTTCTTGGTGTAACTTTTCATGGGCCCTGTCAATTTCTCCTTGTACTTGACATACGGACTAGTCAAAAAATATGAATGATACCTGTCAAAAAATGGGCCTTTATGCATTCTATCAAGAAATGTATTCAAAAAGCATAATACATAGGTCTGTGTTTGCATAATGAAGAATCGTAATTATGTTTGTATAAATAGTTATATAAATACTTTAGTAGTCCTCATACGTGGCAAGAAAGGCTCATAAATATATTGAAAAAGCATAACATAGTGGTCAACTGTTTGAAATTTAGCCATAGCAATAAAAATGAATAAACACGTGTAATTTTTTAGCATTCAACCAATGTTTGTGAAAAAGCATAATATAGTGGTCAATCATTTAAAATTTAGCCATAAGAATAAAACTAAATGCACACTTGTAATTGCTTGGAATTTGTAAAGAGTAAGAAATGTTAGGTGCTTACCTAAGGTTTTCTATATCATGTATCGACTAAGAAAGCATGTTTGTTTACTCATTCTTTTATAAAATAATATTTTTAATTATATTTGTATCATATAGATTAAGAAACATTGGTTGGAAGCCCTCCAACCCTTTGTTTCTACATCAAGTTAGTAGAGCCTTGAATTGGACTTTTCAACAACCTCACTTTCCCCAATGAAGTCTTTTCAAAGACACCAATAGAATAAAGTTTCTCCGACCAAGAGATGCACCCACCCAACAAGCAAAGAATCGAAAAAGACACCACCTTGAGGAATTGAAAAAGACACCACCTTCGTGAATGAAGATTGTCTAGACAAAGAGAATAACCCTCAATCATTATACTTTTCTTGTCCTCTCTTTTCTAGCTTTCCCTATCTATAACCTTTCTCCAACTCTGTTAGGGGGAGCATAAATTTATGTAATGCATGGTATCAAGGTACTCAAACCTTTGCTTTTAGTTGCAAGGGATCAACGAGAAAATATTAAAGGAGTAAGAGAAGAGATCAACAAGAAAATATTAAAGTAGTAAGAGAAGGATTCAAGGTACTCAAACCTTTTCTTTTAGTTGCAAGGGATCAACGAGAAAATATTAAAGTAGTACGAGAAGGATCTTTTGCTTTTTCATTGTCAACATGAAAGGTCATGGGCCATTACTACAAGAGCCAAAAAAAGATCATCATATATTTCATAGTCTACATAACTTAGTAAACTTTACAAGAAGGTGGCCCATTTGATGGTCATAAAAGATAGCGTGTGTGTGTGTGTGTGTGTGTGTGTGTGTGTGTGTGTGTGTGTGTGTGTGTGTGTGTGAGAGAGAGAGAGAGAGAGAGAGAGAGAGAGAGAGAAAGAGAGAGAGAGAGAGAGAGAGAGAGAGAGAGAGAGAGAAATTTTACCACTTTGATTGCTCAACTCATCTTATCAAGATTGGCCCACGCAAGCCAACGGAAACAAATTGTATACTTTCTAAGCTACTTATGTCAAATAGTTTTCATTTAGCCTTTGTTGTCCAACAAACTTTTGTCTAAAGGTTATCTTTTATGTTTGAAGAAAGTTATTGCAAGGTGGCCCATTTGATGGTCATGAAAGATAGCACATGTATGGAGAGAGAGAGAGAGAGAGAGAGAGAGAGAGAGAGAGAGAGAGAGAGAGAGAGGGAGGGAGGGAGGCAGGGACACACACACACACACACACACACACACACACACACAGAGATTTTACCACTTTGATTGCTCAACTCGTCTTATCAAGATTGTCCCATGCATGCCAGCGGAAACAAATTGTGTACTTTCTAAGCTACTTATATCAAATAGTTTTGTCTAAAGGTTATCTTTTATGTTTGAAGAAAGTTATTACATAAAGGTAAAATTATAATGCCTCTAAAATTTAGTACAGTGGACTTCTTATGCATATGCAATAATATAGTGTTAATTTTATTGATCTTAAAAAATCAAGCAAAACTAATAAACAAAATACTCTCTTAGAAGGTTTAAAAAGTATGTGAGTGTTAATGGAAAACATCCTTTAGGGAGACCCTACAAACACACACATGCCTAAGACTATAAAGCCCCACATGTTGAAAGGAACAAATACACTTGAATTGCGTTAATGTGTTTGTGCATTTAACTTTAATAGAGTAAGTAAAAAAATATTTTTGTTGAGACCCAATTACCACCTATAACTTATTTTCATGGGGGGTTTTTATGTGATATTCGGATAATAAAAAATTGCTTGTTTGAATGTACTTTAAGCATTCTCTCCCTTTCTAGTTTAATAGTTTCAAGCATATCAAGCATCATCTCCCTCTTTATGCTTTGATGGTCATATTACACTTGGATGTGTTCTTTTAACAAGCCTTTCTTAGTGATCATTTTGGCTAGCATTATCTCTCTGTGTGTGTGTGTGTGTGTGTGCATGTGACACACATAGAATGCTAGCATTATATGTATATGTGTATACACACACACTGTCGAGATCTTGGTAAAATGAGAAATCTCACACCACTCGCTTACCTTTCAAATTAGAATTTAACGACATGTGCAAATAAATCAACCATGGCAAACACATATGAAACCACATAAACATGGGAAGAAAATAACATAAGACAAAGCATTGGGTGCAATGTCACCCCCTATGATATGAGTGGCTCCAAACTTCCCCCACTTGAAAAAACCTTGGAGCCAATAAAAGCCTTATCCTTCAAAATTGGGTTTCCATCTTTAGAACAATAACCTTAATGCCAAGCACTTTGCTTTAGTACCCCAAATAATTAAAGTACTATTACACGTGGCGTATTACAATGATATTACACATTCAACGCCCAACCTAGGCCAAAATAAAGCGTGAAACCAAACCAATTACTAAAATTGGCATAGAACCATTTTAAATATAATAATCGTTTGTTCAACATCGTAAATGGTATTCTCACGGTGTGCGCAAACCATTATCTATGCCGCACCTCGGTCGCGCCATCACATTGCTCCTCCACCAATGTCAACCGTGTCAATTAGAATAATTAATTGGAATCCACAAAATTAACCCCACCATGATAATGTAAAATAGGAACAAACACATCCACCAATAATACACTAGCTTAATATTAACACGGTGTCACTCGTGCAATACTAATAACACTAGCATGGCCCTTAATACATATACCAATAATACACAAAGTCGTCAACATTAAATGGTCTCACCCATTACACCAACTAGTCAGCATGGTATAATGGTCACAGTACAATGGCCACCCAAGAGTCCCTGAAATAACCATAGAGGGTAAAATATCTAACATTCTCTCTTCCTCCTTGATTTAGCAACTAACCTCAATTGTGTGTTTTCTTATATGATCGAATGAGATCTAGACAAATGTAATAACATTGCTCAGGCTTCCATTGAGCTTATTCTCTAGGATGATTCATTAAAATATGTAATCATAAGCTTTATAATCAAATAAATCTATTATAAGAACATCGTCAAAGTATCTAATCTGCGCATATGAACATTATCATCGAATTCCTCAGTATCATAACCATCCATACCAATATGACATCAAGAAACAGGAAAACAACAAAGATCAATGTTCTAAAAGTTTCATTTAATGTGAAAGGACATTGTCTATTCATATGTTAAGGTTTGAGTGTCTTAGGTCTTGATAGCAAATTATGTTCCAACATATGTCTTCTTCTACATCTCTACATCTAGAAGATACACAAACCAAACATTAGACTACCAAGTTTGTGTTTTCCTCAAGTCCCTAAGTTAGGCTTTCATCACTTGGGGACTAATAAAATATCTAAAATATATATTTTTTAATCTAATCTATGGTCATTACTTGACAAGGATATTCATGTGTAGTAAGTAACTCATGAAGTTTCTAAAGTGTTTCTAGCTATCATTTATGGTCTCTCCCTTTTGCTATTATACCACAACCAAGATCTTAATACAAGGAGAAATCTCTCACCACTCACTTACCTTTCGAACTAGAATTGAATGACATACAAATAAATCAATCATGGCAAAAGCATATGATGAAAGCACATAAAAGCATGAAGAAAATAACGCAAGACAAAGCATTGGGTGAAATCTCTCTCTCTCTCTCTCCTTGACGGCCCGCCAGCGGCTCCGGCCGCACCAACAAGAGTGACTCCAACCTTCCCCTTGTGGGCATTTAAATCATATTGATATCTATAACCCTTAGAGTCAACAATAGCCTCATCACAACAATAAACCTTAGTGCCAAGCACATTGCTTTAGCACCCCAAATAATTAAAATACTATTACACATGATGCATTACACTAGCATTACACATTCAATACCTAGCCTAAGCTAAAACAAAATGTGAAACCAAACTGATTTACTAAGATTAGCACACGACCAACTTAAATATAATATTCTCTATTCGATACCGTAAGGTATTCTTGTGCAGTGTGAAAACCATCATCAATGCAAGGCCTCGGTTGATACCATCACATTGCTTATCACCTATATCTTCTCACCAACATCAATCATGTGTTAACTAAAATAATTAATTAGAATCTACATAATTAATCCCAATATGTCAACATAAAATAGGCACAAATACATATAGGAATAATACATTAGCTCAGTATTAACACATATAGCAATAATACATTATCGCCGCCGGTAATACACACTAGCATAGCCACAAATACATATATCAATAACACTAGCATGCCACAAATATGTATACCAATAATATAGTGAGTGGTCTCACCCATGATACCCAACTAGTCAGCATGGTACAATGGTCCTTGAAATACCCATAGAGGGTAAAATATCTAATGCAAACACACTGTGTGCGCGACACGTACACACACACATATATGTGTGTGTCTGTATCCCTCAACATCCCTCTTGTTGAAATCTACAAGTGAATAGGGTGTGTGCGGGAACAAGCCCTTGGTTAGAGGCTGTAAAAGAGGATGTGTAAATGTGAAAGAACCTGTGAAAAGGTGAGAAGAATCTACTTGGAGAGAATAAAGGGTAGCATGAGAAGATTTAGGAAGTGTGAAGATATTCTGGGAGATATTCTGGGAAAAGTGAAGGGGTGGAGAGAATCAAGCAAAAGAGGTGGAGTGAATCAAGGAGAAATCAATGGGATTAGATGCTTGGATGTAAACACTATAAATTGAGGCATTGGCCTAATGAGATTTTGCTGGTTTTTGATTATCCATGCCTACATTAAGCTATTTGTTAATTACTCACTAATCACGTCTTAATTATTTTCTAATCACTTTGTTAATGATGTTGATTCTAGTATTTGATCCACCATAGCTCATCACATTGCTGTAATTTCAACACCTCTCTCATGTAAGGACTTCCGAGGATACATGTGTGTGTGTATTCCTCAGCATCCCTCTCTCATGTAAGGTCTTAAATCTACTTGGAAATGGGAGGATTTCACTTTTGCTTGGAAATTTGACAAAAGTATAGAAAGCCTATTATATACGCCAATATGGAAACCTTCTTACAAAATGCATTACCTTCATCGGGATGTGAGGATCAAGAGCTAGAAAATTACCATTTTAAGATTCATAAACATGTTGTTAATTGTGATCTAAGCATAATAAAGAATGCGTACTTAAGAAATGAACTAAGGAAAAGATTAAATCACTACATCCTCTGATGTCAACTTGAGAATCGCTCAAATTAAATGCAAATGTTGATCCCAAATACTAAACTTGTATATTGAACACCCACATGAACAAAAGGATACGCTAGTCCTTAAGCTCAAAGAATATGCATGTCTAGAACTTGAAAATGCTATTACAGTGCAAAATTGCAAAGAAAATCCAACAATGATAAGTTGGCAATGCAATATCTAGATTAAGGAAGAGGAATAAAGCACCCAACAACCAATCCTTTATTTGTAAACAAACATCATGAACTTAGGAGAAAAAACTTACAAGTTAGACTTCCTTGACAGAAGATTCTTTCAAGGAACCTTTTATGACATAACTTAGCCTAAGAAATTCATGCACTTATTCTAGTTGTTTGAGTCCCATATTTGCAATTTCCCTATATACTTTGAATATACAAAGCAGATAAACATAAATTTTGATGGATTAGCAATGCATATAATTACATACATTCAAAAATACATGAGGCTATTCTTAATAACTCTTGCATTGAAACCATGTGAAACATGTTGTAAAGACTCAATCAACAAACTCAATGCTATTGGATCATTGAATATGCTAATGAGCTCTTTTGAATTTATCAATACACATCTTCGACATATGCTCAATTTACATTTAAAAATGCTATGAATATATACCTCAGGAAGGACCAAAAGGCTTCAAAATAATCATGAAACAAATAGTCATATGAGCATTCTAAAACTCAAGAAATTTTCATGAGCACCAGGACAAGGAAGAGGTAAAAGCACATGGACTAACTCAAAGAAGCATGGGTTTTGCATCTCCCTATAAGATATTATTTATGATGCTTGGATTGTTGGTAACTCATAGCAGAGCGCACCGTAGGTGATAAAGAAGGGAGAGCCCTTAAGTTTCTTGGTGTAAGAAGCTTATGAGAAGAGTCCCTTGGCTCTGTTTTTGTTTGTGAACAGGTAGCGATAAGAGTAGTTGGGGGATTCATGCATGGGGATTTCTATATATGAGGATTCATAATTAATAATAGTTACATACTAATATAACTATGGTTTTTGGATGGTTGCGAGTAAGAGTTTTTCTTAAAGGTGTTCAACAAGTGGCAATACACATGTTTTTTATATTTTGTTTTCTATTACCTTGGTGTGGCTTTAATTTAGGATGTTTAATACTTCATGAATGTTATGATGATAATGATATATTCTAATATGTCATGTATACTAAACAACCTTAAACATGATTTCTAAAAAGTTGACTCTTGTGACTGTGCCATTTAAAATGTTGACTTTTATGACTGCAATCTAAAATGTTGACTCTTGAATATTATCTAAAAGTTTAACCGTTTCCATGTAAAATATGCAAATGGTGCACCTTTAAACACATACATACATACATACATATGTGCATGCACACACACACACACACACACACACACACACACACAAACACATACGTATGTATGTATGTATATATTCAAATACATGTATATATACATATATATGTATATTTGTATGCATACATATGATTCATATTAATATAAAAATATATATACATATGTATACATATGTATGTATGTATATGTGGGTGTGTGGGTGTGGGTGTGGGTGTGTGTGTGTGTGCATGTGCATGTGTACATACATATGTATTCACACACACACACACACATCTTTTAATATTTTGTTTTCTATTACCTTGGTGTGGTTTTAATTTAGCATGTTCAATACTTAATCATCAATGCTATGATGATAATGATGTATTCTCATTATGATAATATGTCATGTATACTAAACAACTTTAAACATGATTTTTAAAAGGTCTACTCTTGTGACTATACCATTTAAAATGTTGACTCATATGACTATGTGATCTAAAATGTTGACTCTTATAAATACTACTAAAAGTTTAACCATTTCCATGTAAAATATGCAAATGGTGCACATTTAAACACATACATACATACACACATACATATATGTGTGTATATATGTGTATATGTGTGTGTGCCTTTATCTACATATAAATATAAATATACATACATACATACATGTGTGTGTGTATGTATACAAATATATGTACATATATGATGTATGTATGTATGTATGTATATATATATATATATATATATATATATATATATATATATATATATCACTAGATTGGTAAAACCGGACATAAAAGTGTCCAAGGACATATTTGTGTCTTGTTTACCACCAGATTGTGTTGAAAATTATCCCGTTCACTCATAAATTCAATTCCCGTTTCTTTCAATTATCCCAAGTCTATACACATTTGATTCACATGCTTGATTTTTTGTTATGTTTGGGCATGAGAATAAGGAGAATTCTTGCTTTTCTTAATTGGATAAAATTAACACTAATTCTAGATGATTTAAAAAAAATAGCAAGAGGGAAAAAATGGTATGCTGAATCCAAGGCATAATTCTCTCGATATCGTACACAATCGTAGCCATCCGATTACAATGTGGATTGATCCAAGAAGGAGGTAACCTATCGCCAACATGTGGTCTTGCATGGCCACTGGCGCGCCGGTTTTCTACTTACCATAGCCCCTGCACGTAGGATTTTTGCTGATGTTTTTTTTTGCCACATATCACCTATGGAGTCTAGGCGACCCAACCATGCTTTTTGCCAAAGCTTAGTGGGGCGCTATATGGTGGTTCCAGCCATCTTCTTTGGCATGAGTTGGGCACAAAGTGCTCTTGGCCAACGATGGAGAACTAGAGAGTATGTTGGTGAGATCACATCCTACCAGCGCCACTTTTCTTATCTCACAAAGACCTACAAGGCTCATTTGGGAGAGTGTTAGTGAATAACTTGTGCCTATAGAGAATTCCACTCATCACAATCAAATGGGGAATCATTTAATAAGGAGATTAAAGAGGAGCATGCATTTGTAGGAGAGGAGGTTGACCTTGATATCGAGATTTTAGAAGCAGAGGGTTGATAGATATTTTACATCTATCAAGCTTCTTAAACATTTGAGGGATGAGAGTCGTGGAGGTATAGGGATCTATATGCAAAAAGGAAACATTTTCCTAATAGAAGCATGCTAAACATTGATAAGTGTGTTCGTGGGACAATAAGGTTTGCATTTTGTGAAGCAAGAGAGCTGATTTCTTGTTTGTGGATGGAAAAGAAGGCTATTTTATTTGCATCAAATGTTTTCGAGTGAAACATGGTAATGTGAAGAAGCAAATTGGAAATGGAGATAGAGTTAAAGTTCCATGTCCCATACTTGCTATTCAATACAACAAGAACAAGGGATGTTGTGATACCTTTGATAGCATGGTGCTTGGGAGTGGATATAGCCTAGAAAGCACTATTCATGGATGGAAATAGTGGCATGCCTTCTTTTGGGGTCTAATGGATTTTGTGTTTACCAATATATGGATAATTTGGAAGGAACACAATGGTAATAAGAGCCTTACTCTCTTCAACTTTATGTTAAACCTCCAAGAGAAGCATGTTGACAATGCATTCAAGACATTCCATGGGACGAGAGGTATGGGGGACGAGAGGTATGGATAGTGGGGCAGATTTGTTGGGAGATCATGTTGTTGTGAGATTGGGTAATGAGGCTATCAATTATTGTGTTGTTTGTCGAATGAAAGAGATTATTGTCCGATCATAAGGAAGTACAAGGAGCAAAGCCTTCACACACACTTTGGGGATGTGCCAGCTGAAAGAAGCACATGTGTGTTGCACCTTGCTTTCAAAAGTGTCATAGCTTGGATACTAGGCCATTTTTGAATGATGCACAGAAGAGGAATAGAAGAAAGTTACGATGCCAGACTATATGCGAGTATGGATGCCTTTTACTCTTGATGTAATAGTTTGATTTTGGTTTGATATTTATTGTATTATGTCATGGTTGGGCTGATTTGAATGTGTGTGTGAAGGATAAACTCCTTGACTACATTTTTGGCTTGCCAATGCTATAGTTTGATTTTCATTATGTAATTTTTAATTTTGGTAGCATCAAATGGGCTGATTTTGGTTTGATATTTATTGTATTGTGTCATGGTTGGGCTGATTTGAATGTGTGTGTGAAGGATAAACTCCTTGACTACATTTTTGGCTTGCCAATGCTATAAGCAAGTACCACATATTTACACACATAAATGTAAGCATGTGCATATTCATGGATTTTAATTTAGTGTTATTTGGGCTTCTTTTGGGATTGTTTATGGGTTTTGTAGGTTTCACATGGAGGTGCTTTGATGGGATGAAGTCTCATGTGCAATACTATGTAGCTTTTATGGGTTGTTTTTTGCTTGTTTTATTATGCATGTGCATCCTCTTCATGGGATGATTTTAGGTTGATTATGGGATGGTTATGAGGGCTAATTTTGGTTTGATTTGGGTGTCACATGCTAGAGCCTTGATGGGATAGATTCTTACGTGCAAGACTATGTAGCTTTGATGGATTGTTTTTGGCTTGTTTTGTTATGCATGTGCATCCTCTTCATGGGGATGATTTTAGGTTGATTATGGGATGGTTATAAACTGCTTATGGGATGATTTTGTTGTATTGTGTCATGGTTGGGCTGATTTGAATGTGTGTGTGTGCAAGATAGACTCCTTGACTACCTTTTTGTCTTGCCAATGCTACAAGTAAGTACCACAAATTTGCACACTTCAATGTAAGCATGTGCATAATATTCATGGGCTATAATTCAGTGTTATTTATGCTTCTTTAGGGATTGGTTATGGGTTTATTTAGGTTTTATATGCAAGTACTTTCTATGCAATACTATGTAGCTTTGATGGATTCTTTTTCGCTTGTTTTGTTATGCATGAGCATCCTCTTCATGGGATGAGCAAGGGTTGATTATGAGATGGTTATGAGGGCTAATATTGGTTTTATTTGGGTTTCACATGCAGGAGCCTTGATGGGATAGAGTCTTACGTGCAAGATTATGTAGCTTTAATGGGTTATTTTTGGCTTTTTTTGTTATGCATGTGCACCCTCTTCATGGGATGATTTTAGGTTGATTATGGGATGGTTATAATGGCTGATTTTGGTTTGCTTTGGGTTTCACATGCAAGAGCTTTAATGGACATGTAGGAGCTTTCATGGGATGGACTCTTATATGCAAGACTATGTAGCTTTGATGGGCTATTTTTTGGCTTGTTTTGTTATGCACCACCAATGATAATATCTTTTTGCATGTAAGTTATCATTTTTATTTAGATTTCTTGGGCTGAATTTTTAGGCAATTATAAAATCTTTAATTAATTAATGGTTAGAATTATGAAAAATTTGGGTTTCTCTATTTACATCCATAGGAGCTTTGATGGGCTGAACTTATCAAGTGAAGGATCATGATGGGTTGAGTTTCTTTCAATGATGGATTGAATGTACGTTGTTTTGTTATGCTTTGCAAGTTCTCAACTATCATGTTTTGGGATTTCTTCTCAAATGAATTAGAGACCTCAAAAACATTTGATTGGGTTTGATTTAATTGACATATATTTTCATGGGCTTTATGTGGTTATTTTAGCATGATGGATTGAATGTACGTTGTTTTGTTATTATGCTTTGCAGGTTCTCAACTATCATGTTTTGGGATTTCTTCTCAAATGAATTAGAGACCTCAAAAACATTTGATTGGGTTTGATTTAATTGACATATATTTTCATGGGCTTTATGTGGTTATTTTAGCATGATACATGGCATGCAAGACATACAACATGCTTTTCAATTTACTCTATATTTATGATTTTAGTGCTACCTATTGATTTGTGAAACTTTTTTGATGAGGAGTATAATCTCATCAAACATGATTGGGGCTAATTTCTCATGGAACTTTTGTGATGAGGAGGATATGTATATGTATATGCATATGTATATGTATATGTATATGCATATGCATATGTATATGTATATGTATATGCATATGCATGTATATGTATATGTATATGTATATATATATATGTATCTCTCTCTCTCTCTCTCTATATATATATATATATATATATATATATATAGATATATATATATATATATATATATATATATATATACATACATACATACATACATACATACATACATACATACATATATATATATATATATATATCCATCTCTCTCTTCATATAAATATGTAGATATAAATATACATATTTAAATGTGTGTGTGTGTGTGTGCATATATGCATATATACATATATACATATACACGTGTGTGTGTGGGTATACATACATACATACATATATATAGGTGTACACGTATGTATGTATATACACACGTGTGTGTGTGTGTGTATGTACACACACACACACACATACATATATACACACATACATATAGGTATATATATATATATACCTATATATATTTTACAATATATATATATATATACCTACATACATACATACACACTCACACATACCCACACATGTATGTATGTAGAGGTCCAATGGTTCTCTTAAATCATTTCTCGTCCTATTGATTGTTAGTTGGGTTAGAGTGCATCCTCTTAGATTTCAAGTTGTTTGCACCTTTTACATGATTATTTATCACATTACATTTTTTATTTCAATTGGAGTTTTGTTTTTGATGTATTTTAACATGTCTAGTTAGCCCCTCACTAATTTTTTTAAAGCTTAAGACATGATTCTCTCTCTCTCTCTCTCTCTCACACACACACACACACACACACACACACAATCTGTATATACATATATGTATGTATATATGTGTGTGTGTGTGTGTATGTGTGTGTGTAAATGTATATATATATGTGTGTGTGTGTGTGGATGTGTGTGTGTATGTATGTGTGTGTGTGTGTGTGTGTGTGTGTGTGTGTGTACACACACATATATATGTGTGTGTATATATATATATATGTGTATATACATGCACACATACATATATATCTTGGAGTATATATATTCTGTGTAATTTGTGATCTCTAAATTTATTTGTTATCTAAAGTAGAAAGCATATCACAGGAGAAATTACATAAGTTATTCAAATCTATTGAGCTATTACACGATAAGAAAAGCTATGATAGGCACGATGAATATCTGGGCATATATATTTTGTGCAATTCGTTATCTCTGAATTCATAATTTATTGTGGTTTATTGTAGGATTAGACGTTTGATGGAAGAAGAACATGCCACTTAAAGGCTTGGAAGTGATTATTACTCAAACATTCTAGGGCATAAATGAAGATCAATGTATGAGTATATTCATAGTTCTCTTTTTTAAAATGTCAATAATTCATGGCAGATGAGGCACAAGCAAATTGGTTGGCCATGAGGACAATGTTTAATGGAAGCCCAAAGATTGTGAATCTGATAAAGAAAAGATCATGCATATTTCACTGGGAACAAAGCATGATACAACACACTTGTTCGTGCATAAAATCCTCCTTTCATGAGGAGCACAGGAAGTGTCAACAATGGAAAAATGCACAATCATGAGGAGTAGCAGCAAATGAATTTAAAAGGCTTCAAAGTTGGTGGTCTACTCATGCAAACGAATCTTAAAGGCTTCAAAGTTGGTGGTCTACTCATGCAATTTTCTATCATATTATTGCCACTATCAATGGGAGAGACAACTCAAAGAGTATATCACCATCATACAGTTGAGGAAGAACATCCATCATGATACATCTCTAGACCTTGTCAAAGCATCCTCTCAATTTAGATTTCAATGGCAAGTCATTGATTAATTCAATAATAGATTTTGAGCTCCACATATTTTGGCTATTCTCAACCTTCACATTCTTAAGAGGGGATAGCTTCACATTCACTGGTTGGCTTGAAGACATGATTTCTTCACATTCACATTCATTGGTTGGCTTGAAGATAGGATTTCTTCACATTCGCTATCTGAATCTAAAATTATTAATGTTTTCTCTTCCATTTCTTGGCGTCTCACAATACATCTGGCTCTAAGATGCTCACCAAACCACACGACTAAGGTCAAATGAAGAGCCACTAAAAGATTGATGCTTATCCAGAATAATAAAAATTCATTCACACATCCATTCTCGTTATTAAGAATATCTTCTAAAGGCAATGAGCTATCAGTAAATCCCAAGCGTTCATCAAAGAATGCTTTCTCATTTACAAATATGAGTTCTCGCTCTAATTTCGTAATAAGATTACTACCATGTGCACTCTCAATCGTAATTTGATGGCTTGAAATGCTCTCAGATGCCATGTCTAAAACTATGGAAAAGTTCTTTGAATTGTTTCTAGTCCTAAGGGCCATCCAATGAGAGTGGGGATATCAAAGCTTGATGTCTAGATTTATGAAACAACAACAAAAATGATTTTTCATGAGTACTATTTATGGATTTGTACATATGGATTTTTATAAGTTCCTTTTTATGTATTTAACATACATTATTAAATTTTATGTATTTTACAACTATTTATATTTTTACTCAAGGATAAACTTTTATTAAAAAAACACTTTAAACATGAATATTACTCAAATAGTCTTTATATAAACATTTTCAATATGCATATGTATGTTATAAGGAGTATATTATTTATTTATGTATTCAAATAATTTATTAAATTATTCTTTTCCATGATGGTGTCAAAGTCAAAGACTAAGGCCACTTTCGAGGAATTGGTTGAGCATGAGGGTGGTGCTCCGGAAGCAAAGCGAGATGCAAGACAAGATACTTAAGAGCTTGTGCAAACTAATGTTAACTTGCATCAAGGGTCACATATACCACAAGGTTCCATTGAGACTCAAAGGGTTCTGTAAGTGATCGAGAAGATGTATCTTGATCAACAAAGGATTATAAGCCAACTGCTTCAGAGGATGCATCGGGAGCAGCAAAACAATCTGCTAAGGCTTGGAAGGATTATAGAGAATTTGAACCAAGAATCTCAAGCTAATGCAAGTGATGATCGAAGTGGAACAAATGTGCTAGGAATGTCTACCTCATCTCTTAATGGGCAATCTACAAGGAGTTCACTTCTTCAGACCAAGTCTTTCATTGGAGACTATCACTTCCATGAAGATTCTTCAAATGAATATGTTGATGCCAGTGAGGGATGCCAAGATATGTCTATATGGGCATTGGTGGTGGCTGAAAATGAACTAGTGGATAACCATGAGGATGCAAGTGTAGAGATAAGGTTAATGAAGAACAATTGCATAATTCTCTTGATGAAGAATGATTATGGGAATAGTGATGCTTACGATGAGAATTTTCTTGTTGAAGAAGATGACTATTATAGTAATCCATATGATGGTGACTCTCAAGAGGTCAATGTGGATTATGATCATGAGATGAGACAAGTGTTAAAGATCCAATGATAATGTGGATGATAGTGGCGATGCAAATGATTGTGATCCATATGAGGACATTTATGTGGAAGATGCTATGGGTTACAATGCCTATGAGGACATCCATGGTGTTGGTCTAAATATAATGTAGATGACACATGGGAGGTCTATGATGGTAATTCATTGGATGGCCATAATATCTATGCTTCCAATAATGATGATGATGATGCATATCCTTTTAACCCCAGTATAAGTGTGAGGAAGAGCTTCATCAAAAATACTTTTCTTATGAGCATGGGTGGTTTGGATTCATTTCCATATGATACGGGTGGATTCTATGCACACAATGGATATATGTATGTTTATGCATTTACACATGGGATTAATGGATTTCCTTTTGACGCAGGAGGATCAAAAAGGAGTGAAGTGGAAGATGTAAAGAATGGAAGTGAATTTCCTTTTGATCCGAGTGGATCAAAGAAGAGTGAAGTTGCCTATGTATGTTTATCATGACAAGGATGATATGGCTAACTTATGCGATGTCTCAAGTGATTCATATGCCGGTTGTAAAGATGCAAGTATATCAAGGGTGAAGGCATGCATAAATGAAATGGGTGGCACATGTTGTGGTTAATAGTGGGGGAACACATACCAAAGATGGATTACAAATTAGTGTGCAAAGATGTGAGTTTGAGGCTCACAAGTGAGCTTCCTAGCTTTTGGCAACCTGCCTCTACATTGGAAGGGTTTGAAGGGTGGTTGGATGCATTTTGGAAGTCCAATGAGGGTCAAGAAAAGTGAATTAGTTTGCTTGAAATCCCTGTAAATTCATTGTTCACATGTTTGGGTTAATAATGGGGGCACACATAGCAAAGATGGATTACAAATTGGTATGCAAATATGTGAGTTCGAGACTCACAAGTGAGCTTCCCAGCATTTTGGCAACCTACCTCTACATTCAAAGGGTTTGAAGGGTGGTTGGATGCATTTTGGCAGTCCAACGAGGGCCAAGAAAAGTGAATTAGTTTAAATTCATGTAAAGTCACTGTGGACAACCCTATACCCTTGGGATTTGGATGCACAGTGTTTGGAAGCTACACAAATCTCTTATGCCATTACGGGGCAGATGTTATGGCTTGTTTTGAAGGCTTCTTAGGCAGTTTAACGCCATATACATGCAATTTTGGCTTCCCATACATGGTGTGAGCATGAGCTACATGAGTCCACTGACATATACTCCATCCATGTGGATTGCGATTGTACATATCAATGGTTTCGAGGATGAAACCTCATGGGTGGGGATGGTTTGTAACTAAGTGAAATGGTCTCATGTGAATAATGGGCCCAAGGCCAATGGACCATGCCCATGGACAATATTATGATAGCATGAAAGGGGCAGTCATGTATATATACTAACATAGTCCATTATTGGGGATAACCTTGGATACAACCTTGATAATCATTTTTCTAATAGAAATTACCTTTTTTTTCCTAATCATAGGCTAATCTCTTTCATCTTTATTAATCTTTGCTTAATACTTGCTTTCTTATGCTAATCTAGTTCAATGGTTAGTTACTTTTTGTAAGATCCCGGTCTCCACCGCGTAACGGATTCGGGGTACTAGCAGCGGAAGTAGCACATCATGCGCGGGTAGGGGTCTCACACTCGGGGCCTCGCCCACGGATATCCGGACAAGAGACTAATCCGTCGGTTTGTCTAAAACCGAAATCGAAAAAACTTCCTTTACTCGGAAAGCATAGGCGATTCCACCAGGATAACTCTTTACTCTAATGTAGTCAAGATCATTACTGATCACGCTGATCCGACTGCACCTATAAAGATACTCGGTCGGATCAAGGAAGAAACTTGCACTTGGATCATTGGGATCAACGCTTTTTTCCCCATCAAGAGGCACAGCCGTTGATTCCTATCCATAGAACAATTACTATCCAGGATTTACTTTATCTATCGTAATAACAGAAGTTGAGTCTCGATTTACGGATCCATCAGTCCAGCCTAATCCCATCCCCGATCCCATGGGTTAGCCAACTGCCCAACCACTGTAGTGATGGGATCCAATTTGGAATTCGGTTAGGTTGTCCCGGGTACCAAGGAAAAGAGTTCCAAGGCCCCCTAGCCGGAAGTTCATGCAAACATAAAACTAGCCACACCACTTACACACCCAATATGAAATTGCCTTTTTCTTAGCATCAGCTAACTTTTAAACAATCCTTTAATGAAACCATAGTACCACTGATCACAATCTTCCAATTTATCCGGTTGATTCATAATTTCCCATCATTCCTTCATCAGAGTATCTATGGCATCATTGGCAACTAGAACGCTCACCACCTGTCCACACAAGGGTCTTTTCAATAGTTCCTAGCCCATAATACTCGGTAATATAATCACTTATAAAAATCAAGATGGACTCTTGTTGAAGATCAGCAAGATCAACCAACAGATCCCTATAAAGAGCCATGGACTCATCCATTGAAGACCAGCAAGGTCAATCAACCAGATCCATGCCCGGTTTCAGAAAAACAATTCTTACTCCTTGTTCCAATATCTTCCTCGACGCACGCGTGGGTATCCTAGGCGACCCAGAGCCCGAGCACCGTATGGTCAGCACCCTCTAGGATCCTTCGCAGGTGACCTAGCGCTTCACTCATAGGCCGCTTCCTTGGTCCCTCATCCACCGTACCGGAAGCTCACCATTTTAATCGAACCGAGGCTGGTCAAGACCTCGGCCGACTTTGCTACGCGAGACGTCCTCCATTGACTCTCCGTCAGCAGTTGCAACTTTAACAGTTAGGTCTCCACGACCTTAATCACAAGATGGTCAAAATGCTTCCCCAGCATTCTTGACATAAAACAGCCATTTACAAACAGCATTTACAACAGTTTACAAATACAGTTTCTATATTAACTCTCATTTTTTCACATTATCCCTCATTAATCCACATTACTTATTCCACATTCCATTTATATATGTACTCATCCAATCACATCATTTTCCATCTCTTCACTTTAGATTCCTTCACATCACATATCATATATTCACATCCATATCCACATCCATACATCCACATCCACATCCACATTCACATCCATACATCCACATCAACATGCTTACCCTCCATTTTCACATCCTCATTTATACATCTACATCCCGTATCCACATTCATACATACACATCCATATCCACATCCATACATCCACACCCACATGCATACATCCACTATCACGTCCTCTTTATACATCCACATCCACATTCCACATTCCCATTCCCATCCACATACATACATACATCCTCATCCACATTTCCATTCACATCTATACATCCACATCTACATCCACATACATACATACATCCACATTCACATTCCACATTCACATCTATACATCCACATCCACATCCACATTCATATCTATACATCCACATCCACATTCCCGTTCACATCTATACATCCACATACATACATACATCCACATCCACATTCCACATTCACATCTACATCCATATTCACATACATCCACATCCACATTCCCATTCACATCTATACATCCACATCTACATCCACATTCACATCTATGCATATACATCCTCATGCATACATCCACATTCACATTCACATCTAAACATCCACATCTACATCCACATTCACATCTATGCATATACATCTTCATGCATACATCTACATCCACATTCACATCTATGCATATACATCTTCATGCATACATCCATTTTC
Organism: Cibotium barometz; assembly: GCF_041138505.1. Taxonomy (NCBI): domain Eukaryota; kingdom Viridiplantae; phylum Streptophyta; class Polypodiopsida; order Cyatheales; family Cibotiaceae; genus Cibotium; species Cibotium barometz. The sequence goes on along the minus strand of NC_141111.1, from coordinate 14,601,787 downwards.
ACATTCATACATCCACACTCCCATCTCCACATCCACACATCCACATACATACATCCATTTTCACATTCCCATTCATATAACCCCATATGCCTTCACATCTAATCTTTTACATCACATCCATTCTCGCCCTATCACAACCCATATACATCTTATCCTATCACATACACTTCTTACCTCATCCCATACACATCTTAATTCATCTTATCACCTCCTAACTTATTTCATAAGCATCTTATCACCTCTTATCACATCTTATACACCTCTTATCACATCCTATCACATCTCATTTCTATTTATAGAATATAAGAGAATTCTTATATTTGATATAAGATTTCTTTACACATTTATTTATGCATAAATTCCATTTAAGGAGATTAATACTTTCGAAGTAAAAATCAATCTTTTATGCATCTTCCTATGCATAAATTCATTTTAAATGAAAATGATACTTTTGAATTAAAATTCAATCTTTCATGCATCTTCCTATGCATGAATTCAATTTAGATGAGAATGACACTTTTGAATCAATCTTTTATGCATCTTCCTATGCATAAATTCAATTTGGTAGGAATTACACTTTTAGAATAAAAGAATTTCTCTTATGCATCTAAGTTATGCATAAAATCCCTTTATGATGAAAATCACACTTTTAGTATAAAAAGAATATCTTTTATGCATACTTCTATGCATGAAATCCAAATATGATAAAAGTAACACTTTTATAATAAAATAATAAACTCTTATGCATACTTCTATGCATCAAAATAAAAATGATAAAAGTAACACTTTTGATATAAAAATTTATCCTTTATGCATACTTCTATGTATGAAAATAAAAATGGTAAAAATAACACTTTTGATATAAAAATTTATCCATTATGCATACTTCTATGCATGAAATAAAAATGGTACAAATAACACTTTTGATATAAAAACTTATCCTTTATGCACGATATTAAAATTCAATTTCTCCATGGTTATAATGAAATTCTTTCAATTAATCTAGGATGATAATTCCTAGAGTATGGTAGGAAGTCCTCTTTTTATGCTTTGAATGAAATTATTTTATGCATAATTTTTATAAAAATTTTGCCATAGCTCCGCTGCTATGACTGATAAATCTCAATTTTTCTAAGGGATAAAGCTTATCATTAAGAAAATAATTAAAATGATCTCTAATTGGATCATTAATCCATAATGGATTGAATCATTAATATACATAAACTAAAAGCATAGAAAAAAGCCATTAATTTGGCCTCAAGCATAGCTTAATCTTGGATTAAGGAAAAGCCTTATGAAAAGCTTCATTTGGATTGAAAAGGGTCATGAGTATGACCATTTCTTAAGTGAGAGAGAGAGAAAAACCATTAGAATTTAAACATAAATGGAAATTAACTTCAATAGCATTTATTAAATTATGTAACTCTTCACTACTATTCACCAATTAACTTCAATAGCATTTAAAAAACCATACCAATTAAGCTTCTCAAGCTTGAGAGGGGTAGAGAATAGAGAAACCTTGAGAAATTATAGAAAAGATCAATATTCACTAATTACCTTATAAATTGCTTGATTCTTTGTTCACGGTAGAGGCCCCCAACCAATTAATTGGTTAAGTATGTTGATGGAGCCACCAATGGGGATTGAAGAAAGAGGGAAGCTTCAAAAACTAGTGAATTATTAAATGAATTCACAGTTCTTGGCTTAGGTGGAGTAGAGTAACGATGCATAAACACTATATATTTTTCAACAAGGGGGAGGCTTCTATTTATAGGAAAAATTGAGCTCCTAACCAAACAAACTGATTCTAGAATTTTCTAAATCAGTTTGGTCAATATTTGACCATTTTTAGGTCACTTAAGCTAACTTTTTGGAACTAGACTTGAATGAGGAGAGAGGAGAGATGAAATATCTCAATTTTTATGAGTTTAAAACTCATTCAAGCATGTGAAATATGCACCTCCTTTAAAGAACTCCCCTTCCTTACATATGTGTCATAATGGAATCATTTTAATATTGCTCATAGTTTTTTTACTAATAAACCTTGTACATTTTCAACTCTTCATCTTATGTGAAATATGCACCTCCTTTAAAGAACTCCCCTTCCTTACATATGTGTCATAATGGAATCATTTTAATATTGCTCATAGTTTTTTACTAATAAACCTTGTACATTTTCAACTCTTCATCTTATGTGAGCATTTACTCATTTTTGGATACCCAAAATATCTCATATTTTTAATATTGCTCATAGTTTTTTACTAATAAACCTTGTACATTTTCAACTCTTCATCTTATGTGAGCATTTACTCATTTTTGGGTATCTTCTTTTACAAATTGGATTTATCTCCTCCCTACACATGGATTGATGCTATTGGCCCATAGGAACCTTAATTGGACCATAATCTAAAAATTTCTGAAAATCTAGACCCTTAGGCTAAGGTCCTTTATACCCATTTCCAATTAATTCCAATTGCACATTGGAAAGTTCTTTTTGAATTTCTGTTTCAGGGGAACTTATTTTAATAAGATGAGATAATTTTCTATCCAAAAATATTAAAAATCTGAATATTCTCTCTCTAAAATATTTTCTCTCTCTAGATTAAAACAGTTAGAAACAAGGTCTTTTATATTTCTAAAGAGGGATTGATTATAGGGGAAGATGCTGGACATTTTGAGAGGCTGGGGAGGAATCTTACATTCTCTCCCACTTGAAAAATGCGAGATGCCCTCATCTCGCAAACTGGGGGGGTAATTTCGCAAGATGCACAAGTATGAGACTGAGAGAAATTTTTTAATTAAAATTAATCACCAATTAAAAAAGTCTCAAAGAGAGTAAGGGTCAAGACAAGAACAAGATTTAAACTTTATTCATTCTTCGAACACATACAGTAAAGATAGAAGAACTCATTACACTTCCATAAGCCCGTCCATCATATGATCACAAAAGCAGCACTCACAAGCTGCGCACGTATAAGGTAACTCATCTATGGGAATGATTCTGTTGGTTATTGCTGAGCCTATCTCAGTGGTATGAGGTGTTCTAACAAAAGGACCTCTGAGAGAGGCAAGCCAAAAACGGGGTAAAGTCATATCTTCTCATGAGGAAGAAAACACGCCAGTAAGAAGACCCGCTCAGAAAACCCAAGATGTCTTGATCTCATGACGCAGTAGTATCGAGGACCCAAACCCAAGGCTTCGATAACCATGGCCAAGCGGACATTGTTATGAAAGTGCTGCTGACCCCAGGGTGTTACCCTGGTTATGTCTTGATAGGTCCGCCATTTGGTCTGCGCTACAGAAGTTCCTAGGTGAGGAAAAAGTGAGCGCTCATACTGTTCTATAAAATCCTTCTTCACAGACTCACTTGCATCTTGAAGGTGAGGAATCATTATGGATAAAACTAATTCTTGTTGCCAAGCCATGAAGGAGATTAAGAAAGAAAGGAGATCGATGGGAGTAAGATTACTGTGAATGACAAGTAAAAGTTACGACTTATATAAAGGAAGGAGCTAGCGTAACTTAGAAGCCAACGGTAACTTGCCACTGAAGTTTTACCATCTTTCCATGATTTGGGTTTGGCACATTTTTCTATAGAAGGCATTCAGAACTTTGAGATGAGGAGATAAAAGAAGTTCGTAAGCTAAATCACCTACATTTTTTGGTCCACAATATCTGGGAGATAACTTCTTATACTTCCTAAGAGATAAAGAACTTCTTTTGGGCCGTACTCGAATGAAGACTAAAACCTTGATATCCACAACATCGATTCTCACTTCTGAACTCATTGTTCTGAATCCTTAAAACAGGTGGGACTCTTGAGAAGTATTCAAGGAAAAGGTTCTTCCTTTTTTAAACAGAATCTTTCTTTTATTTTAGAGAGAGAATAATTATAAGATCAGAAAGGGAGATTCTTACTCCTGTATACCTCGAAGGTTGGGGGAGAATCTTACATTCTACCCCACTTGAAAAGTGCGAGATGTCCTCATCTCGCAAGGTAGAGGACAACTCTTTTTCTTAAGATCCAATTTTTTTTCCTGGGTTCCTTATATCTTGGTCAATCCCAACAGAATACTGGGATAATTATCCCTTAAATGGAACTCATCATTAAATGACAATTCATTCAAATCATATCATTCATATCTTTAACATGATAATGGTCCATTAGACCAAAAATTTCCCTTCTGAAGATTCCTCCACGGAAATTTCAGTTAAGCAAGTTCTCAATTTGCCATCCCTTAACTTGATCTACGGGTCAAGTGTTAACAATAGCAATCTGACAGCACAATCCACTAATCTCATAGTGATTTGCTGAAATCATTATTATCATTCCAGTTATGAATATCATCACAGGGACTCGTCCCATTCATCCTCATTGAGGTTTCGCTCAGCTTATTACATTTCAACCAATTTTCAGGAATCATCAATTTTCAATCAGAATCCAAATCAATTCATCAATTCTCAAATAGAATTAAAAATCATATCAACCACATTCGAAATCATCCTCTGGATAGCATTAACGCTTATAATTTCAAGTCTTAGATTTACTCGTATATACTGTCAGTAAAGAGCTGCAGTATACTCTCGGTATATACGGGTAGTCACGGTCCTTGGAATTATAAGGTAAATACCATCATGTCTAGGCCTCAAATAAGTCAGGGATTCTATATAATTACGGTACTTCCATCTGAAGACCCAATTACCAAATTACGAATTTCAGTTTGAATATCAAATTGTATGAATTATATCACACAATTACAACCTTTTTGTGCTTCTTGATAAATTTTTGACATATTTGGCTTCTCAGTTGATCTTTATTAACCAATTGGCTCTGATACCAACTGTAAGGTCCCGGTCTCCACCGCGTAACGGATTCGGGGTACTAGCAGCGGAAGTAGCACATCATGCGCGGGTAGGGGTCTCACACTCGGGGCCTCGCCCACGGATATCCGGATAAGAGACTAATCCGTCGGTTTGTCTAAAACGGAAATCGAAAAAACTTCCTTTACTCGGAAAGCATAGGCGATTCCACCAGGATAACTCTTTACTCTAATGTAGTCAAGATCATTACTGATCACGCTGATCCGACTGCACCTATAAAGATACTCGGTCGGATCAAGGAAGAAACTTGCACTTGGATCATTGGGATCAACGCTTTTTTCCCCATCAAGAGGCACAGCCGTTGATTCCTATCCATAGAACAATTACTATCCAGGATTTACTTTATCTATCGTAATAACAGAAGTTGAGTCTCGATTTACGGATCCATCAGTCCAGCCTAACCCCATCCCCGATCCCATGGGTTAGCCAACTGCCCAACCACTGTAGTGATGGGATCCAATTTGGAATTCGGTTAGGTTGTCCCGGGTACCAAGGAAAAGAGTTCCAAGGCCCCCTAGCCGGAAGTTCATGCAAACATAAAACTAGCCACACCACTTACACACCCAATATGAAATTGCCTTTTTCTTAGCATCAGCTAACTTTAAAACAATCCTTTAATGAAACCATAGTACCACTGATCACAATCTTCCAATTTATCCGGTTGATTCATAATTTCCCATCATTCCTTCATCAGAGTATCTATGGCATCATTGGCAACTAGAACGCTCACCACCTGTCCACACAAGGGTCTTTTCAATAGTTCCTAGCCCATAATACTCGGTAATATAATCACTTATAAAAATCAAGATGGACTCTTGTTGAAGATCAGCAAGATCAACCAACAGATCCCTATAAAGAGCCATGGACTCATCCATTGAAGACCAGCAAGGTCAATCAACCAGATCCATGCCCGGTTTCAGAAAAATAATTCTTACTCCTTGTTCCAATATCTTCCTCGACGCACGCGTGGGTATCCTAGGCGACCCAGAGCCCGAGCACCGTATGGTCAGCACCCTCTAGGATCCTTCGCAGGTGACCTAGCGCTTCACTCATAGGCCGCTTCCTTGGTCCCTCATCCACCGTACCGGAAGCTCACCATTTTAATCGAACCGAGGCTGGTCAAGACCTCGGCCGACTTTGCTACGCGAGACGTCCTCCATTGACTCTCCGTCTCAGCAGTTGCAACTTTAACAGTTAGGTCTCCACGACCTTAATCACAAGATGGTCAAAATGCTTCCCCAGCATTCTTGACATAAAACAGCCATTTACAAACAGCATTTACAACAGTTTACAAATACAGTTTCTATATTAACTCTCATTTTTCCACATTATCCCTCATTAATCCACATTACTTATTCCACATTCCATTTATATATGTACTCATCCAATCACATCATTTTCCATCTCTTCACTTTAGATTCCTTCACATCACATATCATATATTCACATCCATATCCACATCCATACATCCACATCCACATCCACATTCACATCCATACATCCACATCAACATGCTTACCCTCCATTTTCACATCCTCATTTATACATCTACATCCCGTATCCACATTCATACATACACATCCATATCCACATCCATACATCCACACCCACATGCATACATCCACTATCACGTCCTCTTCATACATCCACATCCACATTCCACATTCCCATTCCCATCCACATACATACATACATCCTCATCCACATTTCCATTCACATCTATACATCCACATCTACATCCACATACATACATACATCCACATTCACATTCCACATTCACATCTATACATCCACATCCACATCCACATTCATATCTATACATCCACATCCACATTCTCGTTCACATCTATACATCCACATCTACATCCACATACATACATACATCCACATCCACATTCCACATTCACATCTACATCCACATTCACATACATCCACATCCACATTCCCATTCACATCTATACATCCACATCTACATCCACATTCGCATCTATGCATATACATCCTCATGCATACATCCACATTCACATTCACATCTAAACATCCACATCTACATCCACATTCACATCTATGCATATACATCTTCATGCATACATCTACATCCACATTCACATCTATGCATATACATCTTCATGCATACATCCATTTTCACATTCATACATCCACACTCCCATCTCCACATCCACACATCCACATACATACATCCATTTTCACATTCCCATTCATATAACCCCATATGCCTTCACATCTAATCTTTTACATCACATCCATTCTCGCCCTATCACAACCCATATACATCTTATCCTATCACATACACTTCTTACCTCATCCCATAAACATCTTAATTCATCTTATCACCTCCTAACTTATTTCATAAGCATCTTATCACCTCTTATCACATCTTATACACCTCTTATCACATCCTATCACATCTCATTTCTATTTATAGAATATAAGAGAATTCTTATATTTGATATAAGATTTCTTTACACATTTATTTATGCATAAATTCCATTTAAGGAGATTAATACTTTCGAAGTAAAAATCAATCTTTTATGCATCTTCCTATGCATAAATTCATTTTAAATGAAAATGATACTTTTGAATTAAAATTCAATCTTTCATGCATCTTCCTATGCATGAATTCAATTTAGATGAGAATGACACTTTTGAATCAATCTTTTATGCATCTTCCTATGCATAAATTCAATTTGGTAGGAATTACACTTTTAGAATAAAAGAATTTCTCTTATGCATCTAAGTTATGCATAAAATCCCTTTATGATGAAAATCACACTTTTAGTATAAAAAGAATATCTTTTATGCATACTTCTATGCATGAAATCCAAATATGATAAAAGTAACACTTTTATAATAAAATAATAAACTCTTATGCATACTTCTATGCATCAAAATAAAAATGATAAAAGTAACACTTTTGATATAAAAATTTATCCTTTATGCATACTTCTATGTATGAAAATAAAAATGGTAAAAATAACACTTTTGATATAAAAATTTATCCATTATGCATACTTCTATGCATGAAATAAAAATGGTACAAATAACACTTTTGATATAAAAACTTATCCTTTATGCACGATATTAAAATTCAATTTCTCCATGGTTATAATGAAATTCTTTCAATTAATCTAGGATGATAATTCCTAGAGTATGGTAGGAAGTCCTCTTTTTATGCTTTGAATGAAATTATTTTATGCATAATTTTTATAAAAATTTTGCCATAGCTCCGCTGCTATGACTGATAAATCTCAATTTTTCTAAGGGATAAAGCTTATCATTAAGAAAATAATTAAAATGATCTCTAATTGGATCATTAATCCATAATGGATTGAATCATTAATATACATAAACTAAAAGCATAGAAAAAAGCCATTAATTTGGCCTCAAGCATAGCTTAATCTTGGATTAAGGAAAAGCCTTATGAAAAGCTTCATTTGGATTGAAAAGGGTCATGAGTATGACCATTTCTTAAGTGAGAGAGAGAGAAAAACCATTAGAATTTAAACATAAATGGAAATTAACTTCAATAGCATTTATTAAATTATATAACTCTTCGCTACTATTCACCAATTAACTTCAATAGCATTTAAAAAACCATACCAATTAAGCTTCTCAAGCTTGAGAGGGGTAGAGAATAGAGAAACCTTGAGAAATTATAGAAAAGATCAATATTCACTAATTACCTTACAAATTGCTTGATTCTTTGTTCACGGTAGAGGCCCCCAACCAATTAATTGGTTAAGTATGTTGATGGAGCCACCAATGGGGATTGAAGAAAGAGGGAAGCTCCAAAAACTAGTGAATTATTAAATGAATTCACAGTTCTTGGCTTAGGTGGAGTAGAGTAACGATGCATAAACACTATATATTTTTCAACAAGGGGGAGGCTTCTATTTATAGGAAAAATTGAGCTCCTAACCAAACAAACTGATTCTAGAATTTTCTAAATCAGTTTGGTCAATATTTGACCATTTTTAGGTCACTTAAGCTAACTTTTTGGAACTAGACTTGAATGAGGAGAGAGGAGAGATGAAATATCTCAATTTTTATGAGTTTAAAACTCATTCAAGCATGTGAAATATGCACCTCCTTTAAAGAACTCCCCTTCCTTACATATGTGTCATAATGGAATCATTTTAATATTGCTCATAGTTTTTTTACTAATAAACCTTGTACATTTTCAACTCTTCATCTTATGTGAAATATGCACCTCCTTTAAAGAACTCCCCTTCCTTACATATGTGTCATAATGGAATCATTTTAATATTGCTCATAGTTTTTTACTAATAAACCTTGTACATTTTCAACTCTTCATCTTATGTGAGCATTTACTCATTTTTGGATACCCAAAATATCTCATATTTTTAATATTGCTCATAGTTTTTTACTAATAAACCTTGTACATTTTCAACTCTTCATCTTATGTGAGCATTTACTCATTTTTGGGTATCTTCTTTTACAAATTGGATTTATCTCCTCCCTACACATGGATTGATGCTATTGGCCCATAGGAACCTTAATTGGACCATAATCTAAAAATTTCTGAAAATCTAGACCCTTAGGCTAAGGTCCTTTATACCCATTTCCAATTAATTCCAATTGCACATTGGAAAGTTCTTTTTGAATTTCTGTTTCAGGGGAACTTATTTTAATAAGATGAGATAATTTTCTATCCAAAAATATTAAAAGTCTGAATATTCTCTCTCTAGAATATTTTCTCTCTCTAGATTAAAACAGTTAGAAACAAGGTCTTTTATATTTCTAAAGAGGGATTGATTATAGGGGAAGATGCTGGACATTTTGAGAGGTTGGGGAGGAATCTTACACTTTTTTTCAAGGAATTTATTTTTTAGAGATAATGGTCAGTGATGTTTTAAAGCAATTTATTTTTTAGAGTGAAAGTCAATTAATTTTTGCCTTTTCCCGCCATCCTATGTGCTTGCCTCATTTATTTTTAAAAGAGAAAATCAACTTCATGAAGGATTCTATAATCCTTCAGGAAGTTATTTTGTTATTATACCAAACCTTTCATGAATGGTTTGGTAGGTGAGGAGATAATGATGTGTGGCGAGGGGGCAAAAACTTGAAGAAAGTCTTGATACAGTCTAGGAATGTGTGAAGATATGGTGGATTTACCAAGTAGACTTGTTGATTTGGGATTAATGAGTCATCAAGGATAATGAGAAAATGATTATGACTATAATCCCTCTTTCTCTTTGTTGTGTCCTTCTTCATTGGTGTAGACAGGCATACGTTGGCTTCAAGAATTTGGTGCTCTTTGGTCTTTGGTGTTACACATAAATCCTCCTTGCTAATCTTTTGTTGCAAATAAAATCCTCTTCTAGATCTTGAGAGTTGGCAATTAGAAGCTATTTAGACCAAGTTGTACTTATCTCTTACGTGGGTGTAGATTTACTACAAAAGGTTACAGATCGGAACCAAATACACCGTCTTATTTGTGATCAAGATCATCTATGTGTGTACTACGAGTAGAGTTCTCCAAGAAGCACAATAGAGGACCCTCACAGGCATTGACACCACCAACATGATAGATGGGGTGGGAACCACACCACCATGGACACGAACCGCAAAGTAAAGGTGCTGACTTCAAACCATTACGAGCATTTTACTCCCCAAGACACATCCACCATGAATATAAATATACATACACACACACACACACACACACACACACACACACACATATATATACATATATATATATATATATGTGTGTGTGTGTGTGTGTGTGTATACGTATGTGTGTGTGCGCACGCCCCCACTATGAGTAGGTTTCTCCAAGCAAAAAAATAGAGTGAAAGATCCCTGCTCCCTCCATGCAACGAATTCTGGGGTGCTAGCAGAGCGGAAGTAGCACTTCTTGTGTAGGACAGAACCTCTCACTCGGGGCCTCGCCCATGGATATCCGGACAAGAGACTAATCCCTCGGTTTTTCCAAAACAAACCGAACTCCAAAAAACTTCCCTCGCCCAGCAGACATAGGCGATTCCTCCGGGATATTTTATTCTAACGTAGTCAAGGTCTTCACTAACCAAACTGATCCGACCGAACCTGTAAGTCTCATGGTCAGATCAAGGAAGAGACTTGCACTTAGATCATAGAGTCCAACACTTTTTTCCTCATCAAGAGGCACAGCTGTTGATTCTTTTCCATAGAACAAGGGTTATCCGGGATTTACTTCAGCTATCGTAATTTAACAGAATTGAGTCTCATTTTAGGGATCCATCAGTCCTGCCAATCCCATGGGTTAGCCAACCACCCAACCACTGTAGTGATAGGATCCATTTAGGAATTTGGTTATGTTTTGCCCTCGGTACCAGGGAAAAGAGTTCCCAGGCCCCCTAACTGGCGCTTCAAGAAAACTTCAAGATAGTCACACCACTTACACACCCAATATGAAATTGCGTGTTTCACAGATTCCGCTGTCTTTATAACAATCTTTTAATGAAACCATAGTATCACTGATCATAATCCTCCAAAATATCTAGCTTGATCATTTCTTCATCACTGTACTTATGGCATCATTGGCAACCGGAACGCTCACCATCTGTTCACTCAGGGGCCTTTTCAATAGCTCCTACCTCATAGTACCCAAAAATATAATCACATAAGAAAATCCAGATGGACTCTCCATTGAAGATCAGCAAGATCAACCAACAGATCCATATAAAAGAGCCATGGACTCATCCGTTGAGGACTAGCAAGGCCAATCAACTAGATCCATGCCCGAGTTCAGAAAACAACTCTAACACCTTGTTCTATTTTCTTCCTCGTCGATGCACGCGTGGGTATCTTCGGTGACCCAGAGCCCGAGCACCGTATGGTTAGCACTCTCTGGACTCCTTTTTGCAGGTCACCTAGCGCTTCACTCATAGGCCGCTTCCTTGGTCCCTCATCCATCGTACCGGAAGCTCACCATTTAAATCGAACTGAGGTTAGGTCTCCACGACCTCATTCACAAGATGGTCAAACTGCTTCCTCAGCATTCTTGACATAAAACAGTCATTTAAAATTATGTCATAAATACAGTTTCTAAAGAACTCTCATCTTTCCGCACATGTGAACTAGGTTTATTAGTTTTACACACTTTATGCACACTCTATGTTTGAAAAGTGCAAGCCCCATTTTGCACATGATACTATTTTTAGCTCCAAGGAATAATTTTGAATACATATAAATAATACTCATATCATGAAGGGAATAACACGTATGATGGGGGAGATTGAACCTAGTCTTGTGTTGATGGTGATGTTTAATTTTCCTACTATTTATGCTAGGGTTTTTATGTTTAATTTGCTCAAGGCCTATGTCTACTATTATATTTGTTGATATGTGCATGAGGTAATTTTTGCAAGTGGTACAAAGTTCCTCACAGTGGTATCAGAGCTTGGGACCACTTTGAAGAGGAAGAACCACTTAATTCAAAGCAAATTCTAAGGCCTATGTCTACACATATGGGGGGAAGATTGAACCTAGTCTTGTGTTGATGGTGGGTGATGTTTAATTTTCCTATTCTCCTTATGCTATGGTTTTTGTGCTTAATTTGCTCAAGGCCTATGTCTACGATTATATTTGTTGATATGTGCATGAGGTAATTTTTGCAAGTGGTACAAAGGTCCTAATAGTGGTATCAGAGCTTGGGACCACTTTGAAGAGAAAGAACCACTTAATTCAAAGCAAACTCTAAGGGAACAAAAAAGGCAAAGGTCTATTATCCCTTGGACATAAGAACCTCTAATAGTATTTACCCAAGGGAAAAAGAAAGGTGGATTTGCATGAACCAAAACCACCTTTCTCTCCAACAGTGGTTTTTCTGAAACCAAAACCTTATCAAGATTAGATTCCATGCATGGATGTGTTCAACAAGTGGTGAATGTCAGATTTCCACTTTTAGAAGAAGGCACAATGGTGATTTCATCTCTTCTCTTCACCAATAGCTCCTTCTTCATTATAGCCTTATTGTGTCACAATTATAAAGCTTAACATTAAGCTTTAACCATAAGGCTTACAAAGCCTTAACTAAAGGCTTTTAAAAATACAAGTCTATTAAATCCTTAGTCTAAGGCTTTTGGAACAAAGTCCTAAAACAAATCAAAATTTTCTTAAATTTTGGCAAAAGGGAAGGTCCTGAATTTCAGATTAAATTATGTTCAAAAAAATTTTAAAAAGAGGAAAAATTGCATTGCTTCAAAAAAATTTGTCGAGTCAAAGGCAGCTTCAACAAAATCAGTTTTGGCTTCCTTTGAGATGTGTTTTCGCTCTTGGTATCACTTATCGGTTTTTGGGCTATCACGTGACAAAATTACTTTAATCACACCACAAACTTGAGAAAAGATTTGACTTTTTACAAATTGAAGATAAACAAATATTATCTACGTCGTTCAAACTTTTATCACCCGTTATTTTGCAATATCATTGTTTCTTCTTTTTCATATTTTTATCTCCTTTCATAATTAATCCATAACCCCCTACTATCCTTAAAATAAAACCAGTCACTCCAAACTCAATTGAATGAAGAAACAGAGAAAAGGAATGTAAGAAACTAGGGTTGGCCACTCAAAGCATGGAGAGACAACATGGGTGTGGGTCACCATCCTAACATCTCAAGAGGGAGAAGTTCACCATGGAAGCTTAGAGCTCTAAAGAGTAAGTGTACTCATGAAAATTTATATAGTCAAAAGGGCACAATGCCCATGAGCCCTATGTGTAATATAGCCCAAGGCCCCCAAAAGTGCACATGTAAATGACCCTAAGCCCAAGTGCCTAGGCCCCATCCCCCATGTGCATGTGCAACCAAATGTACTTCCTTACAAACCATCCCCTCCTACAATGATTTTGTCCTTGAAATCAACGGTGGCCGGCACAAATCATATACAAGAGGCTATATACAAAAGCCAAAAATGTGCTCATGGCCTAGGTGTATCCGCAATCAAAAACATGTCCACAATGCCCGCCCGTATTGAACAGAAAGGATAGGAGGGTGTCATTGATGGTGAGGCTAATGATAATGATTCCTGGATCGAATGGAAATCCAAGCCATGCATGACCCATGACCACATCGATCTTGCCTCCTCTCTTGGATGATCAAATGGATGGTTTAATGCACCACATCCATTGATGAGATGCATCCAATGTCCCCCTAGGTCAAAAGGATAATGCACCCATTCATAGGACCCTGTCGGTACATGATAGTCCATTCATAGGACCCTGTCGGTACATGATAGTCCATATAAAACCACCCACTCGAATCATACGTGAATACTTTGTCCCAAATAACTTATTGTTTCTGGACTGGGCCCAAGTTTGAGCTCTGATGAAAACGGACAAGTTGGGGATCCAAATGGTGTCACAACAGAGAGGTTGAAGGCTTTTTGGGAAGGTGTAAGAGAGTACTAAGAGGTTATATAGTCACCAAAACTCTAACCCTAATGTGATTTTACTAAATTAGGGTTTTGTGAATCTACATATTTTGCTCAAGTGCTCTTTTGGCACCCATTTGCCTTCTGCATGTTGTTACACATACTTCACCCTTGCTTCCAACTTTGGCATCCCCAAAAGCACCTTATGTGTGTCCATAAATTTCCTCAATCCAATCCATACATGTAATTTTTTAAAAAATTTGGCATGGTATCCTTTGTATTAGGGACCAAAACTCAAGTTTCCCAATGAACTCAATCCAACAATCAATGCTCCCTTGGCATTTGGCATAGAATCAAAACCATATCCTCATTGCATCATACACTGACCAATGGCATATTGCATGTAACCTTTGTGCCAATGAAGATTGAGTGTTGATGGAGATCTTTGCTATCTAATCTCCTAGCCAAGCCTTCCCACCCCCTTAGCGAGTATTCTCAAGCCAAGGGTTGGGGCCAAGTCTTTGCACCGGTACCTAATCCTCTGATGTACCACTTTTCCAAGGTAATCATGGCACACCGGATTCATGACATTCTCCCCCTAGCCTCTCCCCCATATGCCGAGGTACCCTCACACATTCTAGATTCAATTTGATGAAATGTGGGGTACAAAGTGATGTGATAGGCGTGACTTGAACTTCAAAAATATAGGTAGTATCACTTACAATGCTTTACATAAACTCGTGTGGACAATCCATCATTTCATTAGCATGTACTCATGCTATACTTGCCCTTCCAAAGCTCCATCATCCAAACAATATCAACACTAATGTAACAATCAATGTGAAGCAAGTAGCATATGGATTGGCATGTATCTTGACATTCCCAAGCATATAAATGGCTTTAATGTCACACCAATGATTGAAGTAGCATAAAAATGATTCCAATGGCATCCAATGGTATATGAAATGGATCAAAAACTCCCAAACTTGAGAAGTATAGCTTGATCAATGTTCCATTTAAAGCATTAGCTTACTTAATGGCACCATTAGTGAACCTAATGATGATTAGACAAGGCTAATGGCAAGTTGAAGTGATCAATACCAAGGAATTAAGGTTTCCAAATCTCAAACCCTCAATCACTTCCCAAATCAAGGAGAAATGTGGAAAATGAAGAGATAATTATGGCAATATCCACTCACCAATGGTCTCCCAGAATCTTGTATGCTTGTCAATGGTTGAAGTAGAAGCCCTATTGTTGAAGATTTGTGGCCTTCCATTTTTCAGCTTGCCATTTCCTCATCATGCTCCATAACCACTGAAATAGCTGCAAATGATGCTTGTAGCTTGATTGTGGCGCCATTGCTAAGTGCTATAAGCCATTAAAGCTCAAGAAACCTCTCCAATGTATTGATGTGGAAACCCTTTTTTTCTTCCAAAACGGGCGCAACCCTCTGTATACTTCACATAAAAAAATCTCCAAAAAGAAACCCCATTGCAAGGATTCTTGTGGATATTATGCTTGCTTAAGCCTTAACCACGCTTGAGTAAGCCTTAATGGCTAGCCTAATATGCATGAGAAGGAGAATTTGAAGCATTTCAATGGAAAAAATTATGAAGATTGTTGCTCACATTTTTTATGACCATTGTTAAGCATCATTACCACTTGATAATTGATGACTAAGCTCCACTCACCAAGATAATTGATGACCATTGTTAAGCATCATTATCACTTGATAATTGATGACTAAGCTCCACTCACCAAGACAAAAAGACACACAATTTGCTAGTAGCCTCATAGCCAAAATTGAGCTTAATCCTCTCCATTGCTAAGCCATGACCTTGCTAAGCATGCTTAGTAACTTGCTAGGCCTTGATAAGAAGCAATGGCAAGTATTAAGCATGATTCGTAGCTCTCCAAAACCCTGTAGAAATCGTGCAGCCCTTTGCCTCCACCACGGCCAAAATTGCCCCTAATAGCTTCCATAGCAAGGCTTAACATAAGCCATGTGTTTGTTTACACCTATCCAAGGCTTAAGCTATCCTTAATGTGACCCACAATGCCCATGAATTGGAGAAAATCGGCGCATCAAATGGCAACCTAACGGGTAGATTTCAAAAAGAAACCCTTCCATTGGATGGCTTGTTGTGTGAAAATGATTCCCTCCCAAGACTAAACCCTAAGGTGTGGCAGAGATTTGGCCAAGTATTGAAGCCTTAATCACTTCCAAAATCAAGCATGAAGGAGGACTCATGCGGCAAACAAAAAAAATAAAATTTAATTTTCCGCGAAGTCCGGCATGAACCGTTTCATGGCGTGAAACACAAGTTCACGCGACAAAAAAAAATGAAATTTAATTTTCCATGAAGTCCGGCGTGAAACACTAGTTCACGCGGCCAAAAAAAAAACAAAATTTAAATTTTTGTGAAGTCCAGCGTGAAACACTAGTACACGCGGCCCAAAAAAAAGACTCTGGAAAACACCCTTGTTTGGAGGCTCGTATCTCCTAAACTGTATATCCGATGAAGACGCTCTAGGGTCATCGAAAAGTTCACATCGAGCTCTGCGGCTTTGGATTTGGTCGTCCGAAGTCAAAATCGATCATTTTGGCCTCCAGCCTCAAAATTCGACCTGGAAATTGAGGTAAAAAACAGTCCAAAAATTATCAAAAGTCGTAAAAAAACTGTGCTAAAATGATGACGAGCCATATTCGGGCTACTTTTTGAGAGTCTAAACCATAAAATCACGGACGACTCAGCGAAACAAAGTTATAGTACTCCAAAAATACTACAACTCCCTCACACAAAGTTTTTCAAAATTCCCTCTGGAACACCCTAAAAAACGTGCAGTGAAACAGGGAAAAAAATTCTCAAAAATTTTTTTCCGTCTTGAGACAGTGATGGAAAATAGGTTTTAGGACCTCCTTTTCCATCTGGGAAGTCCCTAGCATACGCTTTTTCTAGAAAAATATCTCAGGTCAATTATGTGCGTATAGCGCCTAAGCTAATTAGGGCAAATGGACACCCGTTTGATCCAACAAAGAGTACGCCAAGCCTCTTGAGCTGTAAACAAGTTGTGGAAAAGTATTTTTTTAAACAAAAATGAAATAAATAAATAAATAAATAAATAAATAAACAAACTATGATTGCTCATTAAGGAGCATTTAAGCACTCAAACATGACCACGATAGAGGGGTTGCCAGGGATTACACAAGCACTGAACACAATGGCTGACATCTTCGACCCATTGAGATCTATGCCACAAATTCACCTCCCAATGCCATTGGCCATGCTTATAATAAGCGTGTCATCGGGTTTTACACCCGCTGTGACTTCGATCCCATCGGGCTTTGGTCCCTTGCCTAACATTCCCGCAAATCCTATAAGTACCAACCCTTTCCTGGATGTCCACACCTTGGACATACTGACTAGTCTAGGAAGGAGGGTGGCCCAAGGACTCATTGAGGCTCTTCCAACAAGAGCACTCACATACGGCCTCAATGATTCATATAGAAATACGACCGTATAAATTTCCAAAATTATTGGCAAATATGATGGAACAACAGACCTTGTTCAATTCATTCAAGTGTTTGAACAGGGATGTGAAGCCTTTGGAAATCCCAATTGCCCCACTAAGGTACATGCATTGAACTTATGCTTAGAAGGAAAAGCTAGTCGATGGTTCATCGCATTAATGTCGGCGATCAAGACCAACTTCAAAACCTTGAAATCAACCTTTATACATGGCTTTTCCTCCAGACAAGGTGATCGGTGGAGTGCAGTAACAACTCTATTCAATTGAGCATCAACCAAATGAATCCATTACAGATTTTATCCTTTGGATAAAACTCTTGGACTCACGTTGTGAGTCATGGGAAAAATTAAATGATGTTCAATTGAGGAGATGTTTCATGATGGGCTTGAAGAATAACAACTTACACAACTTGATCATTGTATCCAATCCGGAAACATTCGATCAATGTTGTAAAGAAGCAATACGTTTAGATGACAACATGCTAGAAGATGATCATGCTACGAGATGTTCCTCATCTAAACCAAGTGAAGCAATGGCAAAAGAAAGATCGATCTCGAAATTGACATTTCCATAACTTTATGCAACCTTGTTTAAAACCTTACAGCCAACATCTGTAAGAGAGGATGAAAACCTTCAAAACCAAACATCCTTAATGCCTATAAAAGTGACGAGCGAAATGCCTTGTGTTGAATGCAATCACTATGACCATCCTAATCCTCATTGTGCATACAAGGCCACCTGTTTTTCTATACTACATATATTGTAAAACCTTTGACCATGATTATAAAAAGTGCCCTGCTTCATCCATAATGTACTCAAAACCTCCAACTTCCATGCACCAAACAGAAACAGAAAAGGGTAGAAACTACTCACGAGACAGTTAATCAAACACTTCAGTGTTTCTATTATTGTGGACCTCACAAGGTGGCAGACTGCACAGTTGGGAATACTTCCATACCCATAGTCACTGACACCTTGCGACCAATGTGTGAACGATGTGGCATTGATCACATGTTCCAAGATTGCCCAAAACGAGTTGCTTCAATGCAACTTGTCTCATAAAATACAACTCTTAACATCTTAAGTGTACAAAACGGGCAACTAGCCACAGTGCCATTGAATGTGCTTACACAGTTACAAGCCAAGGCACGACAAACAGTCAAAAAGAATGTAAAAGACAAGACCTCAACATGGGTAGAAGAACATGCTTCAAAACAGAACCCAAAAGAGAAAACAAAACCTTCTAAAACCAAAAAAGACAAAGGACAAAAAACTATCAAAACCAAGGTCGAATTAAAAGATAGGGAAAAGGAGTCTATAGAGGACAAAAACCCAAAAAGGGACATAAACAAGAAAGAGCCAAAAGCTATACTACAAGATGTAGAAGTATCCACATCAAAGACCACAACACAAACCACAACACCTATATGTGCAACACAGGATACAAAAACCCAAAAGAAAATTTGATCTTGTCGCATGGGTAAACATAACAAAAAACTGACAAACCAAAGAAAATCAGAGACTGAAACAAGTTTTGGTACATCACTAAGTGAGGATGAAGCAAGTTCTTGGAGATTGGATAGGAAAAATTTTGGCTTCGCAGACAAAAACAGGGCAGAGCTCTAGGAACTACCACAACCTGAACCAAAAAGACTAAGAGTGGACCCTACTACCAGAATGACAACAAGGAGCAAGGGCAAGGAAGAAGCCACCAAAGATGTGGTCGAAGAGACAAGGAAGCAACAAGAGGAAGACGCAGCGCAGCAATGGAAGGAAATCTCCGAGCAACACCAGTGTGAAAAGGCTGCAGAACAAGCAAGGAGAGAGAAAGAAAAAGAAAAAGGAAAAACAAAAATGCAGGAAGAACAGGTGTTGCAGGAGGAACCAAAATTCGAAATCCCTCAGTCCCTGCCAACACAACAGGAAATAGATACGGCAGATTAAATAGTCCGAGGAATACAAGTCTACGCACACCGACGTACCAGAACGAGAAATGAACTTTCTAAGGACTCTTATCCATTTCCAAATGGTCGGATTGCAAATCTTCGAGAGAAATCAAAGCCAAATGCAGAAACTGCAAGCCCAAGTCAAAGGCCATGAAGAAATGGAAAGGGCCTTAGAAGTGTCCTTATCTAAAGAAAAGGTGCTGCAAAAACAGGTCCAGGATCTCGAGAGGCAGCTACAAGAGGCCAAGGAAACACACAGAAAGGAAAAAGAGGCTGATGAAGCAGAAAAGCAAAGGTTACAGCAAGAAAAAGAAGACTTGATCAAGGACAAGGATCACATAACACAACAGCACATCCAGGAAGCTTACCAGACGAATTTGCAACTCCATCGCAGAACAACACAGCTGGAGAGTGCATTTCAGAACACAGAACGGTTGCTCCGGGAAAGAGAACAGTAGGTCCGCGAGCTGGAGGAGATTCCCAAAATTTTAGTCTCACCAAATGATCAATTGGAAGCCGAGCACCATATGATAAGGGCGGCATCTTCAAATATTGTTAGTTTAGCTCTGAAAAACCGTATGCTGGACCAGACGCTAACCTATTACTTCAATGCCATCACCGCTTCATCTCTACAGTATTCTATAGATCTCACCCAGCCTCTCTCACCTCTTCAACTAACCACCCTCCTTGAAAAGTATACCTATTACACTCACCCAATTTTTGCTATGTCTTTTTTCCGAGGTGATCTATGCCTCGAGGATCAGACAGAAATATACCAATTACCTCTTCATCCCATAGTCCTTAATTTCCATTCATGGTGCCGTTGTATATAGGAATCAAATGATTTCGCACCCTCTGAACCAGTCATGGGGCTATCTAAGCCTATTGACTTGCTGGATTATCCGTATCCACAAGCTCAGATTTTTGAGAGCCAATTTTGGATGCAGACACGGGGCTAGATCGTGCTACCATTTTTTGGTAGATAGAGGCGTAACACGATACACTCCGATTGGTATTATTATTTTGTACAATCGGGTATATGAGTGCCTTAGCACCATGTACACTGATTATGCCAATAAATATGATACCTCGCATGTCGCTTATCTCGAAGGCCAAACCTTCGAGGAACAGTAGTAGAATGGGCAATTTTTGCGGCCTTACAGCCACCACCGGTGGATCTTACTACCCTCACCACCCATCGACATACTTTTTTCCCAGAAGCCCTGCATACGTACCCTGTAAAACAAAGCAAGCCAGGGAACGAGAAAGCCATTCCCCACCATGAAGTTCACGATGAAGAGGATACAAATGCCTTTGTGTGACAGATGTTAAACCCTCTCCTCAGTAATGTTGAAGCTGCTCTGGCCCCAGCAACTTTATTCTCGGATCTACAAAAAGAATTACCTGCTGTGCTGAGATGGAAGATGATGATATGCCACAGTAGCCACCACCAGCGCCGCCAAGCGAATGGACAGAAGCAGTCTATACCTTCCAGGATGTGCAAACTCAAGCAGATCTTTGCACCTAGACAGGGGAGATGCAGAAACAGGGGCTCAGGATGATCAACATCATGGATGTCCGAAACCTCACCAGGTTCATAAGCAATGCCATGTGGTGTTGGGTAGATGATCATCCTCGTAGATCACGCGGTGGATACATACAACTGCAAACAAGCCAATTCCCGCCAACAGTACAGCAGATGGGCATCCAGCCAAAATGGAGAGTCCGATTTCTTCAACAAAACCTTCTTGCATGGAGCTTCTATGGCCATCATAGTCTCATATGGATGTTCATGTTGTAGCCTCTGGCTCTCCATCTCTTACATTACATGTCTAGATTGTCCTTTCTTTCATGGAATGTAAGAGGCCTTAATGACAAAATGTTTTTTTACAGATTCTCATGGTCATAGGGTGGGAGTCCCTCACTTGCATTTGCTTAGAGACTCTCTTCATCACATCTCTTTTGTTTCTTAGCCAAATTTTGTGCTTATTTAGGAGCATAAACTCTCGCACGTTAGGATTGATGGATGCCATTCCTTTGCTAGGAGAGTAGGTCAGCAGTTGTTGGGAGCCCAACAGATGGCATGAGGGGAGGTGTATTCATTTCAGTTTCATCCAGATTGGTTTCTGAGATTCTCCAAGAGGGCTCCCTAGTGGATAGTAGAGCAGTCCTTGTCATTCTTCAAGTTGAGAATACCATTGTTGGTGTTCTCAATGCTTACGCTCCTATTTCTCCAGGACAGAAACATGCTTTCTGGGATCAGCTCAAAGAGCTCTTCCACAGGTACATACTTGGATTGTTGGAGGGGATTTCAACATGATTGAATTCTTTGAAGAAAAATCATGTCAAACTGAGGTTGGTTTATTAGATTGAGAGATAGTTGAGAGGGACCAACTTCTCTTACATGTAGGCCTCTTGGATGCTCATAGATTAGATGATTTCTCCCACTTACTTTGAAAGTTTGTAGTTCCCTTGGTCAAGAATCTTCTCATGGTTCGCTTGCTCTTGCTAGGCTATACAAATTCGATGTTAGTTAGTGGGATCAAGATGGGTAGGGATTATCCCCAGGTCACATTTTTTATAATCATGCTCCAGTTTTGATGGAGATTTGGCCCACCTCTAGATTGGGGAGGTTAGGCTCTATTAGAACTTTAGACTTTCTCTTTCAAGATGTAGACTTTGTGCAATGCTATAGGACACTTTGGTTTTAGAGGATCTGCCAACTAGAGGGGGATTGAGTGCCTTGGCTTCAGAGAGATCTTGAGAGAGGAGTCAATGATGCATGTCAATTAAAAGCAAAGAAAGATAAAGATAAGCATAGACAGAGAGAGAGCAATCGAGGTAGAGGTAGCCAACTTGCAGGGTCTTGTGTAGAGTTTTCCAAACTCTCTTTCTATCAGAGGTCAGCTTGTCACAACTTAGGAGAGACTTAAGGACATGTAGGGTATTAGGGCTTAGTTCAAATTTTACTCTCAACACTTTTTGGGTGCAAAAAGGTGACATATGCTTTGTAGAGTTCTTCAGAGCAATGGGTCAGAGGTACTCCTTAGATAGCCTCCGAAGCATTCATGATGCTTCGCAAGTTATTGAGTCTGATCCTTAACTTCTTATGGAGATCACTATAAAGTTTTATTCAGATCTTCATACTGCAGTCCCAGTCACGAAGGAGATTGTCAATGCAAGAGAGCAGGTTTGGAGTCGCACTCTGTAGATGGTCACAGAGTTGCTAGATTGTCCCCTCTCCCTTCAGGAGCATTCAGATGCCTTGTAGGAGCTTCCTAGTGACAGATGCATAGGAGAGGATGGTTTATATCCTATTTTCTCAAGGACTCCAAGGGACATCATTGGTCCCCATCTCCTTTCAGCTTTTCAGGAGGCTCTTCAGTTAGGCTCATTGGGTCAGCCCTTATGTAGTGGAAGCTACAAGGTATTTCTTACAGGGTACCAATCAGGGCACTTTGGGCCTCTCCCTCCCTCTCATATTGGATCATGAGATCCTAGATACATAGTTTGTAGATCATACATCATTGGTAGCATAGTTTGACTTTGGCTTCTTTATCGACAAGTTCTGTCGAGCATTAGGAGGTCTTGTTAATTCGAATAAGACAAAGGTTTCTAGATAGGTACACAAGAGGATACATCAGTTTAAGGTTTAGATAATCATTTTTCTGGGTTCCTAGAATCACATCCTCTTAGTATTTGGGCTTTCAGGTTGGCATTGATGTGTTTCCCTCTCAGCAGTTTACTCCTGCCTTGGAAAGTATCAAGAGGACGGTTGCGTAGTGGAGTATGGTGAGGCTTTCCTTAGTTGGTAGAGAGTAAGTACTCAACCATGTTTTGATGGAGACCATGTGGTATGTGACTTCATGTTGGTGATTCCATGTTGAAACTATGAGGCAAGTGTTGAGATTGCTTCAAAACTTCCTTTGGAGTGGGGGAAATGGTTCGGTGGATACTAGAGCTAGAGTTTCTTAGGGCACGATCACTCTTGCTACAACTCAGGGAGGACTAGGGATCTTAGACCTTGAGAGGCATGGTCGAGCTCTCCTAGTGAAGCTTCTTGTTAGAGGCTTGACTCTCGATGAGGATCAACCATGGCAGCAGTTTCTTCTCCATGGTATTCAATAGTGCACTTGTTCAATGGTAGGCTAGTGGTCTGGGAGCATTAGTTGTATCTTTTTGGTGGATTATCATCCTCAGCCTTCTTCACCCTTCTTGAAAAGGCTCATTCAAATTTGGTATCTCTTCCATTAGTCTCTTATTCATACAGTGCCTTGATCTGTGGAGGAGATTGCTCATTAGCGTGTATATCACAATACTTCGATTCATTATTAGGGTGTGGTTTTGGGAGGTGAGTAGAGATCTAGACTTGCTCAGTGGCATTCTTAGGATTTGTATCAAGGTAATGCTACCCACCACTACCCATTGTCTCGATTAATTTATATTTAGGTGTATCTTGTGTGTCACACTATGCCTGAAATGGCACAAAGGTGGACACCCTTAGCTTGCTATGACCCTATTTTGCTTATAGGTTGAGCTCCTCCTAGATGGAGTGTAGATGATAAATGGGTTGTTCAAATCCAAGTGATTATTGCGCAATCTTAGTGATGTTCTCACAAGTCGTGTGGGCTCAAAAGTCAAGTGCATCGCTTTGTGGAAATTTTAAGCTAATCCAAATAATTTGCTCCTGGACCATGACCACTTATTCCTATTATGGTTGTGGGAGTTCACATATAAATTTATTGGATTTTATGTTTCATGTAAGGCGGTTGAACTTAGTTGGAAAATTTGAGTGGCTGTGTCTAATTTCAAATTCAGCACGTCATGAGTGATAGAAGTGAGCATACAACCGTTGAGGTGTGACATGAAGAATCTTGCATCTACTAAATAGCTCAAGGGACATTTTTATGTGCCCATTTTCGGCACATCTTGCAAACATTGCGATACATGAGACCACATTTTGTTATATGAATGTCAATATCCATTTGATCAATTTGTAAGGCTATGAATAAATTTTTTTCACTATTGGTCTGTCCCCACACTGATCATGGTACCGATGCCTCATCCACATCAACATCACCAATCGGAGGGTCATCCTCATGATCATGAGAAATGGCATGAACATCCTCATTATCATGATCCTCTCTTATTTCTTGATCATCAACATCTTCATTGGCATGTTCGACATCATCTTCATTTCGGCCTATTGCATCCTCCATATCAATGAATGTATTGTAAATCACTTTGGAATGTGGTGCAATAGGGATGACATACCACCATTTAGTGTCATGCAGCATTGGCTGATAGATAACCTACACGTACAATTAGCATATCAAAAGTCAAGACATGAGCTTAGATATATATGTATAGGAAACACATTAGTAAAAAAATACATACATGCTCATATTGTTGTCGCAATATGAGTCTATCTTTCTTTGTTTGCCAAAACTTTATAAAGTCAATAGTTACATAGCCACTTGCATGGAGTTTTATTGTTGCATTAGGCCCTTTTTCCACCATGTTCATTTGCCATTTGGCATCCAAAACATACACAAAGAAGCGACGAAAGTCAAGCCTAAATATATCTTGGATTGTGCCACAATAGTCATCTATTTTTTCATTGGCTCCCTCAAAGCTACTAATGATGCCTCAATCTTGTGTATTCCTCTTATCATCAATTCTTTGTGTTCAAAAATGCTTGCTTTCACACCATACAGCATTGAACATAGTGCACTGGACCAAAATAAAATTATTTGTGTAAGCAATGTGAATCATTAAAAGCAAATCACATACAACTAATCCAAAACATTATATGTATGTAACTTTAAGATGCATCCTCGTGCATACTCCTATTCTTCCATTGTGATATGCATCCCCTTATCTCTCTCTACTCTCTTCCATTGTGATATGCATCCCCTTATCTCTCTCTACTCTCTCCCCTTATCTCTCTCTACTCTCTCCATTTCCTCATGCAACCAATCAACATGGATATCTTCAGAAGTGTTGCTAGATTCTTAGGGTACACCTTATAAGAGCCATGTTGTCTCTGAAAGAGCGCTCTTTCTACTTGCCTTCTTGTCTTTACATCCTCATATCTTGTAACCCATCTGCTCATCACATCACTATTAAGGATGCAAGTAAAATTAAGATCATCAATCAATGCTCTGTCAACTACTTTAATATGTCCTTTTCCTTGAGGCACAATAGAGGTCTTTATTAAGTCCTCTTCATTGATCCATAGTCATGGCAGCAAAGAGCTATCACTTAGCCAAGAAATTCTGAAATATATACAAGAGACTCTTATATCAATCAATCCTCAGCCATGCTTCCTTTGGGCCTTGCACTTTGCCTCACAAAGTCTTTTGAGGTCTTTATGAAGCGCTCTAGGAAGAACATCCAGTGTGCATGCATAGTGCTGCATAAAGCAATCTCATCCACCAAATGCACAATGAGATGTAGTTGGCTCGTGAGAATGGTTCGTGAAAAAAATTCCTCGACTAAACAAACCACCTCCACTGCTATAACGTGAGCACCATCCAACGTGGCGGGATCTATTACTTTAGAGCTCACATACCTGAAAAATAAATAAATAGTACGTTACACCTCACATGCATTTTGAAAAACTTTCAAATCAAAGTGCAAGGTATAACGAAGTGTGTGGTGCATGGGAAATACCTCACAAGCTTACCCATCTTATAAATACATTTCTTCAAACTCTTCTTTGCATAATGCTCGATGCTAGTAGTAGTACGAACTGTGCACATAGGAGCACATGTATATATGATTTGAGGTCTTTCAAAATTTAAATTGAATGTACAAGACTTGGGAAATAGTTACTTGGAGCATCTTGTGCCAATCGTGGGACTTTAACATGTATAGTTACTCTACCTCATTTCTTAGTGGTTATAAAGGCTCCCTTCAATGATATCATGCATCCACCAGTGGGAGTACTATGATACAGAATTTGGGGGTTTAATTCTAGTCACTTCTTAGAGTCAAAAGAACAAGAGGGAAAGGGAAATAGACAAATCAAAGCAAGATAAATATATAAACATCAAAGGTGAGATTGTAATCCAAAAGAGGCAGAAGGAAAGGCTGAGAAGAAGCATTGATTTAGCCAAGCGGTCGGCTCCAAAGGTAAGTGCAAGCCTTTGTTGGAAGAAAATCTTACAACTTAGTACCACATGAATGGAAGTGAAGGGAACAAACTGATATGGCTCATTTTGACGAATCAGATTATTGGGTCGCATCATTTTTCCAAAGTTTGAAAGACTTAAGAAATTGACAAACCTAGGATTGCAAGATACGAAAGAAACATCTCTGTTCAGATAGCAATAAACTTTTGTTGAGAAAAGAAATACTGAAGTATTAGAGCACAATTGAATAGAACTTGAAAAGATGAACATTTTCATATAGGTTTTGTAGGAAATAGAGAAGCGAGCACAGAGTTATGACCATTTTAGCAAAACGTGCCAAAACTATCCCATATACAAAGTCTGCTCTGATAAGTTTTTCTGCTATGCTCAGAACAAAAAAGTGAATAGATAGACTCATATAGCTCAAAGAGACAAAGAAATTGATATAATTTTCATTGAAAACGGAGATCAGAGCAAAAAGTTATGACCATTGTAGCAAAATGTACCAAAACTGTCCCTACCTGACTGCACTGATAGAGAGAGGCAACGATTTCTGTTACTGAAGGGGTTGCTTTCACATCACATATTGGAATGAGGTTGCCCTAAAGGGTAGAGAATTCCCTCAGAACAGATCAGAAAACAAGCCATACATGAGCACAAACGGAGCTCTCGAGCGACCAGGGAAAAATATGAGAAAATGGGAAAAGAAGGGAAGATCTTGGTTCTGGAAGCCATGAAAGCTTCCCAACAGAAGAGAACTACAAAGAAGAGAGGGGCTAAGGCTCAAGGGGAAGGAGAGGCATAGAAGGAGCTAGATACAAGGCAACAGCGAGGCTACAATAAGAAAATGAGATGCTTGAGAGGGAGGGGAGGGGCTTCTTTTATAGTGCAATTCTCACCCTCCTTTACCATTTACATTTCCTGTCAGTAGATTCTTTTACCCCCATGTGACATAAGGGTATGGGTCACCATCAATTGTCCTTTTAGGCACATTTGTACAAGTGTCCCATAAAAAGATGCTTCTTTGTCCTTTAAAGTGGAAAAGTCAAGAGTTCCTCCCACATGGAGCCCAAGGGTCCCTCTCTCTTTCCACATGTCAACATCCTCCATATTCCACCTAGGAATTCTAGAAGGATTTATCTTGATCCCAGACTCCTCCACACTCTTCCACATGCCCTCCACATGCTTACCATGTGCTTTCTCTATTATTTTAGTACATTATTGAGTCCATATAGGCTTTTGGCCCACTCTAAATATATGACTCATTTCTTTTTCCCAAATACAATCCAAATAATATTTCACTCCCAAACCACTCTATCCCTATACCAAGGTATTTATAATTTATACCCATGGTATTTACAATGATGCACTCCACTAATACTCATATTTTCAATCATCCCACTAATTATTATAATTAGTACCATGCCCACATTAATAACCGTACATGAAATAAAGTAGCCAACATCAAATGATTGACAAGCCGCAGTGAGAATAACCGCCAAAAGCCATCTTCCCCTGCCAACTTCTTCATCACACTTCTTGGTTCTTTTGGCTTCGTGGCTGGCTTTTGTCATCTTGTGGGCCCCACCAATCCTCCCACAAGCTCCAAAAGAAAATATCATTTTTTGGTGTCACATCTTCTCGCCCCAAGCAGATCACCATGCATGGCATGGGGGTCTGCTTGGGCCATGGAATCCGAGGGTAAAAGACTTTCAAACAGTACTCATTGGCACGCCCAGGAACTTCTTGGCCATTTGCATCCTCCAATAGATAAGTATTGTTTTTGAACTTTTTCTTCACCTTGAAGGGACCTTCCCAGCGTCGAAGAAGTTTCTTATCCAGGTGCTTCTCCACACGACCATCATACTTCATGACCAAGCTTTCTTCTTTGAGTTCTGGCTTCTTCTTCTTCTTGATAAGAGCGTCATACCTTGTTTTGCGGCGTTGTTGTGTAGCCTCCAAATGTTGGAGGGCTTGAAGACGCTTCTCATCCAAGTTCTCCAATTGTATGAGGCGTTGAGCATGTGTTTCTTCTTTGTTGTACATCCGAGAAAAAGACTTGCGAAGGCTTGTGATTTACAATTCTATTGGCAAGATGGCCTCCACTCCATAAACTAGCTGAAAAGGTGGTAAACCAAGGGAGAGTTTATGAGTGGTTCTATAAGCCCATAGAACCTCTGATACATGCACATCCTACTTTCTTTTATTGGTGTCTACTAGCTTAGATAATGATTCAGAAAGCAAACCATTAGTCTTTTCCACTAGACCATTGCATTGGGGATAATAAGGAGTTGACATGACATGATTTATTTTCAATTTATGCACCAAAGATTCAATCAAGTCATTCCTAAAAGACCCCCCCATCTATAAGGATTTCCAAAGGGCATCCAAATCGGGCACATATAAACTCCTTGAGAAATGATGCCACTGTTGTTGCTTTGTTGTTGACAGTAGCTTTTGCTTCTATCCATCTAGTTGCATAATCCGTAGCAACCAATATGTAATACTTTCCATGTGAGGAACGAGGAAGTGGGCCAACAAAATCCAATCCCCACCTCTCAAATGGACCATATGCAGGAATGGGATTTAAAGGTCCAGGGACTAATTGCTTGCATCCATATGCTTGGCATACCTCACAACTTTGACACCATTCATGGACATCTTTGTTGAGTCGAGGCCAACAATACCCCGTGTTGAGGATCTTTCGAGTAGTGCTAGCTGAAGCAAAGTGACCTGAACATTCATGACATAGCTCCATAATCCTTTTAGATTCTTCCAAGCTCACTACCCTCCTAAGGACCTTATCTTTACCTTGCTTGTATAGAACATCCCCAAGAATTGTATAAGGATAAGCCTTCCTTGTCAGTCTTTGCTTTTGTTGAGGGCTCAATCCATGAGGAAAATGCCCTTCTTCCAGGTAGTATTGAACATCTTGAAGCTCTAGCCAACTGTTATCTATCAATGCAAGAGTAGCTTCTCTGAAAGAAGCCAAAGCTTTAGTAGCCAATTCATCAGCCTTTTGATTTTCCTTTCTTTGAACATGCACAAACTTGCAAAATTGAAAAACTTCTTTTAACTCCATTGCTCTTTTATAAACATCTTGTAGATTAGGACTTCATGCCTTATATACTCCATTCATTTGCCTGATGACCAGTTGAGAATCCCCTTTAACCTCTACCTCTTTCACTCCTTCCTTCAAGCAATATTCTAATCCACAAATCAATGCATTATACTTAGCCACATTATTTGATATTGCCTTGGGAAATTGCCTACCTCTGGCCCATAACTCTTTTCCTTCTGGATCAAATAGGATTATCCCCCCAGTCCCACATTTGGTAGAAGGGGTAAAGGCTCCATCAAAATGCAATTTGAAAGAAGTTGTGGTGTCTCCAACTCCTCACATAATTCCTTTCACATTTGTTTCTTCTTCTTCCTCCTTACCTGTAAGCAAATCTACAAGAGAAGCTCTAGTGGTGCTTTCTGTAATAAAGTGAAAAAGAACTGAAGCTCACAAATCCACTTAGCAAACTTTTCAGCAGGATTGGGTTTGCGAACCAAAAATTGTAAAGCAGGCTGAGATGTAAGGAGGAAAAAAGGACGAGGTAGCAAGTATGACCTAAACTTCTTCACTGCAAAGACCAAAGATAAACCTCCTTTCTCCATTTCACCATACCTTTTCTCAACATCTGTGAGCTGCCGGCTTGCATAGTAAACTAGTTTCATGCGTCCTTACTCAACCTTTTGAAGAAGTATGGCTCCAATTGAATGAGTTGACACACTTGGATTCACATAGAAATCCTCCTCCCATATCGAGGAGGCTGCATAATAGGCATTTGGCTCATGCATTCCTTAAGCAAAAAAAATGCATGATCTTACTCTTGTTCGCATTTGAAAGACACGTTTTTCTTTGTCAACAAATTAATAGGATGCATCTTTTCAGAGAACATGTCAACAAAGAGTTGATAATACTTTGTTTTACCCAAAACTCCCCTCACCTCCCTTACATTGCTCGGTGGTGGAAGGGCCAAGATTGCATGTATCTTCTCAAGGTCCATTTCTATGCCTTCTTTTGAGATAATGTGTCCTAAAAGAGACACCTTCTTCCTTGCCAAGCGGCATTTTGTAGGATTAAGGCAACCTTTTACCTCATCAATACTTTTTAATGCAATCCTCAACTTTTCCAAGTGATCCACATGGCTTGAATAAATGCAAAAGTCATCCAAGAAGACTCTTATGAATTTTCCCAAGTAGGGTGCAAATACTTGACTCATGAAGCGTTGGAAAGTCACTGGTGCATTAGTCAAACCAAATGGCATTACCCTATAGGCAAAACCCCCCCAAGGGGTAACAAATGAGGTCTTCCTTTGATCTTCCTCACAAATCCAAATTTGGAAGTATCCAGAGTATCCATCACACACCGAATACATTTCATGACCTGCAACTTCATCCAAGATCTCATCTTGAAACAGTAGAGGAAATTAGTCTCTCTTTGTACATGCATTTAGAGGGCAGAAGTCGACACATACACGCCACTTTTTCCCTTTCTTAGGAGTGACTACCACAGGAGAAATCCATTCTGAATTTTCTACTAGAAAAATAAACCCAGCTTGAAGCAAGTTAGTTACCTCCTTCTTGAGCACATCTGCTTGTACCACTCCCAACCGTCTTAGTCGTTGCACCACTGGCTTGCTTTGGGGCTTCAAGTC
>NC_141111.1:13937685-13965185 GCF_041138505.1 Cibotium barometz | reverse complement strand
TGGATTGAGCTTCAAGCCCCCTTCGTACCACTCGTTGCATACAACGTTGCTAGGAAAAGCATACACATAAGACAAAGAACACATAATTCTCAATATTGTGGAATAGCTATGCAACATTAGATGCATAGTTTTCTCAAACAGATGGACAAGCATAAAATGGCATGCGTTATTGAATGTGATGTGTTATTGCGCGGGAGGCCTTCCAAATGTCAGTTGATGCCTTGCACGTAGGAAATTCAGGAACCTATATAACCAATGTATTGTCAAATTTTCTAACCAAGATAGGCCTTGGTAAAATTGTGGAGTTCTTCATGGACAATGCCAAGAGTTGTAAGAAGGCTAGTAGAATATTGTAGAGGGAGTTCAAAATTTTATATGCTTCTATATGTTGCAAGCACACTTTAAATTTTGATTTGAAGGATTTCATCAAATCTTAATTAACATGTCAAATTGACATGCTTTCATTTTCATGTCATAGCAACAAGGGTTAATTAGTCTTAATTTTTACATTAATGTTAATTAAATTAGATTAATTAATCTTAATAGGTTACCCCGATTGCTTAAAAGTAGAAATAGAACCAATGAATTATTTAAACCAAATAATTTACATAATCACCTACCTAATGTAATTTTGATTTCAATATACACAACAAGATGAAAGTTCTCTTGGAAAGGTGGTGTATACATACACCTTCTTGGTGTTAATTTATGCCTTTGAAAAATGTATCTTTGTTGTCGCTTAAATGTGCAAATACCATCCTCACCACCAAATGTTGAGCTTTCCCTATCAGATTTCAGGAAAAAAATGAATAAATAAATGAGAGGAGAGGACGGAAAGGAATCGAGGAGAGCACATGAGGAGTGGAGGGGTGGGAAAATATATAAATTCAAGAATTCAAGCTAGGGCAAGAAGGGAATTCAAATTCAAACTTCATCAGGTATCGATGGAGTCCATAACGAGAGGTCCTCACGCCCTTCATTTCATTAGTGGGAGTTCTCCTCCACAACGTCAAGGTAGAGCCTTATTTTGCAAAATTGGTCAAATCATGCTTATTTTGGAAGGGTGGGAAAAAAAATTTAACTTTTGAAAAAAAAGTTCAGAATTCTTCCCCCCTTGAACTTGAGCATATGTTCAAATTGGGGGTTCCACAACCAAAAAAAAAAGAAAAAAAAACTTTTTTTTTTGTTGTGGGGCCCCCAATTTGAACATATGCTCAAGTTCAAGAAGCCCCTCCCTTGAACTTCAGTGTGAGATCAAGTTTACAAAGCCCCTCCTTGAACTAGAGCCCACCCAACCACCCCAAATGGATAATAATGATCACATGACATATGTAGAACGCAAAAAGCAAGCTCAAGAGAGCATGCTTAGCTTGGTTGAATGTCTACAAGGTCACCAGTTGTGATTGAGTCCCATAATGCCAATCCTAAAACAGCAACAACCAAAATACAAAGCCTAGATGAGTACCGCTTTCCCTTTCAAGAGGAAGACATACACTCTACAGAAGAGTCATTTGAGACAAATTGTACGAATTATAGGCTTGAGAAATCACGTGAGGAATTTGATAATTCCCTTACAAGATTAAAATAATCTCTCAAAATCTCATTCGGAGGAATGCTCTTCTCTCATGATAAAGCCAGCATCACATCAACACTTGCACCTTTAATGGCTCAACCTGAGTTATACAAGGACATAACGAACTACATAAACCAGGACTTTGAGGATTCGCAAGTTTCCAAACAAACCTTATTTAAAATTGTCAGAGGGCCAAGTGTGCCATTGTACGCATTGGGTACTCTTGAAAAAGTTGAGACCCAAACAGAGGATGAAAGTGAATGGGAATATGAAACAGAAACAGGATCTCAAGCTGAAACAATAATCGAAAGACCCATGGTTCCTTTGGAAGATTCTATCATGGTATGGTTGGATTTCCCTACATGTAATGATGTTCAACGCAAACACGCATTGATTAGCCCTCAAGCAAGTCATAACATCATGACAATAGACACTTGGGTGTCATTGTTTGGGACAACCTAAACTCACCCCGACAAGCAATACTCTTGCAAAAGGAACCAATGAACAAAACATTAAAGTTCCAGGTTACTTTAGATACACTACTCAAACAATCGATAGCGATATGGAATTTACATTTCATGTTATCCTAGATTCCCTTGAGTATGATGTCGTCTTTGATGGACCTTGGATAAGTGAATCGTTGTATTCACTAGATGAATCCATGCAAACAGACAACTTGAACACTCCTGCCGGCAATGTACAATTGCTATTATGAGAGGAAGAAACCTTGCAAGAGCTAGAACTTCCAACATGTCTTACTGAAAAGATCCCTAGGATTTTGGTTGGATTGGAAATTTCAAATAAAATCACCACAACTCAAGCATAGCTTTATCCAACACGAGAACACAATCTTATGACTCTCAAGCTATGGGATTTGTTAGGTCAACCAACACTTAAGACACATCCTGAAAGGATTACCTTTACACAAGACGTGAACATGCCATGTTTGGGGTGCTTTGAACATACAATGTATATTGAAACAAAAAGATAAATTTAACTAAATTTTCTCTTAAATTTTAAATAAAAATCTCCATTAATTCCTTTACACTAGGAATTACACTTCCTCATTTAAATATTTAAATTCCAATATGGTGGGAATTCCTCTTTCATCATTTAAACTTATCTATACAAAAAGATAAATTTAATTAAATTTTCTCTTAAATTTTAAATAAAAATCTCCATTAATTCCTTTACACTAGGAATTACACTTTCCTCATTTAAATATTTGAAATCCAATATGGTGGGAATTCCTCTTTCATCATTTAAACTTATCTATACAAAAAGATAAATTTAACTAAAATCTTTCTTTAATTTTTAAATAAAATATACATTATTTTAGCATCCCAATTTTTCTCTTACTTCATTGGAATACATGGATTTCCATTGTCATGAGCATTACTCTTTTAACATAAAAATGGATTAATAGAAATTTCTCTTTTTTCTAGTTAACTATTTATGCATAAACATAAGAATCAATTTTTCCATGATTATAATGAGAATCATTCAATTAATGTACGATGATTAATCCTAGAATATGGTAGGAAGTCCTCTTTTCATATTATGAATGAAAATGATTTATGTGTTAATTTTTCAAAAATTTTGCCATAGCTCCGCTGTGCTGCTATTATTTACTGATAATTCTCAATAATTTTAAAAACATAAAGTTTAGTAATAACATATGATAGAATAACCATTAATTGGATCAGTATCCAATTATGGACTTGTTTTCTAATTTTTCCATGAATTAAATAGCATAAAAGCATTAAAAAGCCACTTATTTGGCCTCAATTTTGACAAGCATAGAAATTACTTTTAGATTAGAGAATTGCTTCATGAGAAGCTTCATTTGAATATAGAATAGGTCATAGGAATGACCATTTTTTTGGAGAGAGAGATAAATGCTTTAAAAAAACATTATAATTTAAGCATAAATGCCATTCAATTGAATGCTTCTCAAGCTTGAGAGGGGTTGATAAGAGAGAAACATTTGGAGATTTTAAAAAAAAAAGACCATAAACCACACTTTACCTCCTAGATTACTTGATTCTTTAATCAAAGTAGAGGCCCCCAACCAATCATTTGGTTTGGTATGTTGATGAAGACTCCAAGGAAGATTGAAGAGAGAGAGAAGCTCCAATCTCTTCAATTTGTAGAGGATTTTTAGAGGATAATAGAAAATAAGCTTATCTTACAGTAATATCGGCATAGTTTAGTTCACATATGAGAATACAAAAGAATGAGGGTCTATTTATAGGTGAGGGAGGCCACTAACTGAGTCCAACTGAGTTCTAGAATTTTCCAACTTCAGTTTGGCTGAATTTGGACAGGATTTGGACCAGTTTGGCTCCCTTTTTGATTTGGTTTGATCCAGGAGAGAGGAGAGATAAAAATATCCTATTATTTTTTAGTTTAAAGCTCATCTACACATGTGAAATAGGCGCCTCCTTGAAGGGCCCCCTTCTCCTTACCAATGTGTCAAAAATGAATGATTACTCCAAAATATCTCATTTTTTTTAATACTTCATCATTTTTAACTAATAAATCTAGTACTCAGTCAACTCTTCATCTTATGTGGGCATTTACTCATTTTTGGGTATTTTCTTTTATTCTTTGGATTTATCTTATCCCAAAACTTGGATTAATCTTATTGGTCCATAGGAACCTTAATTGAACCATAATCCAAAATTTTCAGAAAATCTTGACCCTTAGGCTAAGGTCTTCTAAATCATTTTTAATTAATTCCAATTGCACCTTAGAAAATCTATTTTGATTTTCTATTTCAGGGAAACATTTTTTTGATATTTGTAGAATTTATTTATCCAAAAATATCCCAATATTAATTTATCACTCTCTAGAAATTTTTATCTCACTAGGCCAAACAAGGAAAAATAATATTTTCTTATATTCAGAAACATAGAATGATTACAAGGGATTGAAGTAGAGGCTTATTTGTTATTCAGGCTGAGGAGGAATCTTACATCCTCTCCCACTTCAAAAACGCGAGATGTCCTCATCTCACAAAGTGGGAGTAATCCTTTGCCAATTCTTCTTCTTTCTCCCAGGTGGCGTCTTCTAGAGAGAAGAACTTCCACTTTACTAAGAATTCTCTAAGGACTCTGCTCCTGAGAATCTTCTCCCAAACGTCAAGGATTTCCTGAAGTTGGAGTACCATCTGGCCTTGAGTTGGAGAGATCAATTGTTCATCTCATCAAGCATGTGACTAGGACTAGGTACATACTTCTTAAGCAAACTGGCATGGAATACATCATGTACCTTAAGATGGGGAGGCAGAAGAAGTTTGTAAGCTAGATCGCCCACTTTCTTTATGACAGCATACGGCCCACAGTATCTAGGAGAGAGCTTCTTGTACTTCCCTAAGGATAAGGAACTTCTTTTTTGTCATAGTCGAATGAAGACCATATCTGACTCTTCAAACTCTCTCTCTAACCTCTTTTTATCTGCATAATGCTTTTGTCTGTCTTGGGCTGCCTTTATATCTTTACGGATTGATTGCATCTACTGGTCCATGTCATCAAGCATTTGTCTAGACATTTCGACTCCAATCAATGGGTCAGACCAAGTCAACGGTGTAAGGCAATCTTGTCCATATACAAAGCTTTGAAAGGACTCATCCCAATGCTCTGATGATAAGAAGCATTGTAAGCGAATTCGACCAGATGTAGATGACTTAACCACTTCTTGGGTTCCCTGCTCTGCAGCATGACCAAAGGATATCTTGTATTACCTGATTCACCCTTTTCGTTTGGCCATCTGTTTTAGGGTGATAGGCTGTGCTGAGATCCAAGAAAGTTCCTACTGCTTCAAAGAACGCGTCCAAAATTTCGATGTGAATTTGGGATCTCTGTCACTTACTATCCTCCTAGGTAAACCATGCAATCTGAAGATCTCCTTAAGGAAAACTCTGACAACATCCACTGTAGAGTATGTTTCTTTCACTGGAATCAGATGGGCAACTTTGGTTAGCCTGTCAACTACCACAAAAATGGAGCTGTAACCTAATTGCACTGAAGGTAATCTAGTGACAAAGTCCATACTGATGCATTCCCACTTCATCTGTGGAATGTCTAGAGGCTGCATTTTCCAGGCATCTTGACTCTCTCTGCTTTCTTAGACTCTTTGGCACATCAAGCATTTTTGCACATGATCAAGTACATCCTTTTTTAGTCCTGGTGGCGAGAAGAAGCTTTTCTTCACAGACATATAGGTTTTTATAAACCCTGGATGTCCAACTATCAGGCTATCATGGGCTTCTCTCAGAATTCTTCCCTTTACTCCCTCATCATTGGGGATACATAGCCGATTATTATAATACATGCATCCTTCATCCAGTTTGTATCAAGAACTCGACTCATTTCCCGAGGAGTCTTGCTTTCCTGCACATCAGAAGGGTAGCAATAGGGGCAAAGAATTTGTCCTGCAAGATTTTCTCCTTTGCTTCATTGATGATCAATGGATTTGACACCACTGTTATTGCAAGCAAGGAGGCTTTTCTGCTGAGCACATCTGCAACCACATTTTCTTTCCCCGGTCGATACTTTATTTCAAAATCAAATTCCTGCAGGGTTTGCATCCATCTCCTTTGATGCATGTTGAGATCCCTTTGGGTGAAGATCCACTTCAGACTTTGATGATCTGTCATCAAGGTGAACCTTTGTCCCAAAAGATAATGTCTCCACAACTTCAGAGCATACACTATTGAGAGTAACTCCAAGTCATGGACGGCGTAATTCCTCTCATGTGTTCTGAGTTTTTCTGGATTCATAGGCCACTGCATGACCTTCCTGCATAATCAAAGCACCGCCTAAGGCAAACCCACTGGCATTAGTAACTACCTCAAAGGGTTTGGTAAAATCTAGCAATTTAAGGACAGGGTTGGTTACTAACTTTAGCTTGTCAAAGGCACTCTGACACATTGCAGTCCACTGAAAAAGTGTACTCTTCTTGAGAAGGTTAGTTAAAGGGGATGCTACTGAGCATACCTAGGTATAAAGAACCTATACCATCCGGTTAACCCTAGGAATCCTCTGACTTCCTTTACTGACTTGGGTTCTGGCCATTCTACGACTGCTTGGATCTTTGCGGGGTCAGGAGAAATCCCATCCTTTGACACTATGAATCCCAAGTATTCCACCTGGTCAATAGAGAAAGAACATTTGCTCTTCTTTGCAAAGAGTTGGTGTTTCCTTAGGATTTCCACGACCTTGCGCACATGATCTTCATGGTCTGCAGCATTCTTTGAGTATACCAAGATATCATCAAAGAAGACAAGAACAAAATCATCCAAGTATTCTCTGAGAATATCTTGCATAAGACGATTGAATGTCGTCGGGGCATTAGTCAATCCAAACGGCATGACTGTGAACTCATAATACCCATAGCGAGTATTGAATGCTATCCTGCTCCTTGATTCTAATCTGGTAGTACCCGGATTTGAGATCTATCTTTGTGAACATTTGGGTCCCACTTTACCGATCTAGAAGTTCATCAATCCTAGGAATAGGATACTTATTCTTAATTGTTAATTGATTCGGTCCTCTATAGTCAATACAGAGTCTTAACGTTCCATCTTTCTTCTTTTGAAAGAGAACGGGTGCACCCCAAGGTGAGACACTGGATCTGACAAATCCTTATTCTAATAGTTATCTTAATTGTTCCTTAAGTTATATAGCTTCAGGGACTGGCATTTTGTATGCACGCTGGGCTACTGACTGGGGTTACTTCGATCTCATGATCTACTTCTCACGAGATGGAGGCATCTCAGTCAGCTCTTCAGGAAACACATCTGCATACTCACTTAACCACTCTGGTTCTTTAGCCTTGAATTTTATGTCTACTCGATTCATTTTAACGACATACATAGCTTGCCTCTTTCTGAGCCCTTTTAATAATTTGGAAGCCTTGACTAATTGTAGCATTGGGGATCTAGAAATTCCAATTCCTTGAACTTTATTCCCGTGAAGGTCAAGGAAAGAGATGGTTCCTTTGTGACAATGAATGTCAGCCTGATTCTTTTGGAGCCAATCCATTCCAAGGATTCCATCATATATTCCCAAGGGTAGGACTATGAACTGGCACTCTGTTACGTTCCCATCTAGGCTAAACTAAATAAGGTCAGTCTCAAGGTCAGTGAAAAGAATCTTTCCACTGGCTAGTTCCACTTGCATAGGTTTCCTTGATTTTTGATTTAGGACTAATTTACGCAGACATCCTGGTGGGGAAATAAAAGAATGAGTACTGCCTGAATCAATCAAAAGCTTAAATTGCTTACCCTGGTACTCTGCTGGAGTCTGGAGGACTGAGAATTGATGGTTATTCCCATGATGCTCTATTGCTACATAGATCTGTCCTTTCTCTTCCTCTACTTCCTCAGCTATGGTGACTGCTCTAGCTGCTGCAGTTTGAGGTGGAACTCTTTCTCTTTGGTTATTCCAATTCTGGGAGGGAGTTCGGAGACTGCTTTGCATGGAGGCTGTAGGCTGAGCTGGCACTCTTCTTGGGTTACCCTGATTCTAGTGCGGGGGACCCTGATTGGACTGATATGAAGGAGTCGGTCTCTAAACTCTGGGACCCTGGCTTCCTTGGCCCATCGAAGGCGATGGGCAATCCTTGAGCTGGTGCCCAAATCCCTGACATCCGAAGCATTTGTTCTCGCTTCGAAGCTCTTCCCTTTGCATTCTAGAGAGAGAGCCGAAGTTCCTGAGAATGTACTTTGCGGGGGAAAGGTCTTCCTTCATTTCTGAAGCTTCCTGTCTCCACATTCTGGTTAGGACCTTGGTGTCTCTTTGGAGGCAGAAAGTTGGAAGAACTTCCCGGTGTCTGAAATCTTTTAAAGGATGAGGGAGTTGGCTTTGGTGGGACTTTCACGATGAAGGCTTTGGCAAAGTCCGCCATTCTGACAGCTTCTACCATGGACACTGGCTTGGCATTCTTGACCAGTGTGTCCAAAGGTTCGTTCATTCCCCGAATGAACCTGGCCATGAGTTGCTCTTCATCTAGAGGTGGTGAATATTTGAGTAGAAGAACAAAGGCCTGGTGATATTTCTCGATGATTTTGCTCCCCTGCTTTAGCTCTAAGAATTCATTCATTTTGGTTTCCAAAAACCCAAGGGGACAAAATCTCTTCCTCAAATAGGTTTTAAGGTTATTCCAGGACTGAGTATTCCAGTCTAAATGGTTGGTGTCACAATGGCTCCTCCATGCTACCCTGACTGTTTCCACTATTTTTAGCCTGGCAAGAGCCATTTTGCTTCGCTCGTTGTAGCCTATGACATCAAAATATTCTTCCATAACTTCCACCCATTTCTCCATAGCCTCGCCTAGGTTCTCCCCTTCTCCTTTGAAGGGTCCTGGGGCTGAGTTCTATGAAGAGCCTTACGAACATCAGGGTCAAGCTCATCATCTTCAGAGAGAGGGTCTGGCTGATAGCCACGATTTCCTCGTCTCATGATTCTGCCAAAAATGATTTATTATTAAATTTTTATTTTGATGTCATCCACGAGATCCTAAGACTTAAGGGATTAGGAAAACAATTTCTTAAACAAGATAAATGATCTTATTGGAGATCTATGACATATGTTTGGTAAGAGATTTTTTTTTATCGGTTCGTCCATAAACAATCACTTATACAATAGGGAATTTTTCTCCAAAAAACATTTCTTTATTTATATAAAAGTTACAATATGTACATAGAGCAGCTCTTCGGCTCCAGAAAATCAGCTCCGGAGACGCATAAGACAGTGGTTGGGCCATGCCCTGATACAAACGTTCTCTTACTGCCAAGGGAGCTATTATCTTCTCCTTAGGAATAAAGCGACTAAGGAGTCTGTAGATTTGGCATGAAAGTCTCAAATTTCAAGGGGTTGAATGATATGGAATGACACCATGTACCACTTTCAGCTTCATCAGAATCATGGCCAATGAGAGATTCTACCTCAGCATTGTACGCTGGTCGCAAGAGGCGTGGACATACTGCCCTGCAAACCATTTATATTGTTGTCTCTCCGCTAGGTCAGGAAAATATAAATCCTCGAAATGGCGTGCGAGTCTGACTCGGCTTGTTCGAGTTGTAGCGGAAGAGATGAGATGCTCGAAGGCAAATGCAGTCATGTCTTGTGACTCGGTTAGGTCGGGAACACCAGATAAGTATGGAACTTCCATCTTAAAAAAAACAATTTCTTTGGTTAAAAATTCTTTATTAATGAGACTTGTGGAATGAAAATACATTATGAAAAATGCTTTTTCTGAGTTTTTTATTATCAATTTTTGATAAGAATTCGTTTATCCTCATTAGCTTTCAACAAAGCTCTGATACCAGCTGTGAGGTCCCTGCCCCCTCCGCGGTGCCCTGCCAGGCGGGCGGTGGAAGCGACGGCGGCCTCCCGCGCGGGGCGGGGATCCACACTCGGGGCCTTGCCCCCGCGGATGTCCGGGACAAGAGGCTAGCCCCGGCGGTCCTCCGAGGCCCGAGAGACTCCCCTCACCCGGAAGGCACAATGAATTGTAGTGAGATAAAACACATAAATTTCCATTTATGCTTAAATTATAATGTTTTTTTAAAGCATTTCTCTCTCTCCTCCAAAGAATGGTCATTCCTATGACCTATTCTATATTCAAATGAAGCTTCTCATGAAGTAATTCTCTAATCTAAAAGTAATTTCTATGCTTGTCAAATTGAGGCCAAAATAAGTGGCTTTTAAATGCTTTTATGCTATTTAATTCATGAAAAAATTAGGAAACAAGTCCATAATTGGATATTGATTCAATTAATGATTATTCTATCATATGATATTACTAAACTTTATGTTTTTAAAATTATTGAGAATTATCAGTAATAGCAACAGAGCTATGGCAAAATTTCTGAAAAATTAACACATAAATCATTTTCATTCATAATATGAAAGAGGACTTCCTACCATATTCTAGGATTAATCATCCTAGATTAATTGAATGATTCTCATTATAATCATGGAAAATTTGATTCTTATGTTTATGCATAAATAGTTAATTAAGAAGAGGAATTTCTAGTAATCCATTTTTATGTTAAAAGAGTAATGCCCATGACAATGGAAATCCATGTATTCCAATGAAGTAAGAGAAAAATTGGGATGCTAAAATAATGTATATTTTATTTAAAAATTAAAGAAAGATTTTAGTTAAATTTATCTTTTTGCATAGATAAGTTTAAATGATGAAAGAGGAATTCCCACCATATTGGATTTCAAATATTTAAATGAGGAAAGTGTAATTTCTAGTGTAAAGAAATTAATGGAGATTTTTATTTAAATTTTAAGAGAAAATTTAGTTAAATTTATCTTTTTATATAGATAAATTTATCTTTTTGTATAGATAAATTTAT
This sequence comes from Cibotium barometz, assembly GCF_041138505.1. Taxonomy (NCBI): domain Eukaryota; kingdom Viridiplantae; phylum Streptophyta; class Polypodiopsida; order Cyatheales; family Cibotiaceae; genus Cibotium; species Cibotium barometz. The sequence continues at coordinate 13,954,236 of NC_141111.1, read as the reverse complement.
CTTTTTACATAGATAAGTTTAAATGCTGAAAGAGGAATTCCCACCATATTGGAATTCAAATATTTAAATGAGAAAAGTGTAATTCCTAGTGTAAAGGAATTAATGGAGATTTTTATTTAAAATTTAAAAGAAAATTTAGTTAAATTTATCTTTTTGCATAGATAAGTTTAAATGATGAAAGAGGAATTCCCACCATATTGGAATTCAAATATTTAAATGAGAAAAGTGAAATTTTTAGCCTAATGGAATTAATGGATATTTTTATGTAATTTTTACGAAGAATTTTAAATAGATTTAATTTATGGTAAAAGAGGAATTCCCATGATAATTGGATTGCACTCATTAAAATGAGAAAAAGAGGGATTTCAAGTTTATTAAAAAAAAGGTATGACATATAGTTAAAAAGAAGAATTTTTATGATAATTAAGAAAAGATGGATTTGAATTAAATTTTAGTGTCAAAAGATGAATTTCCACCATAATTCTACCTAATGAATTAAGGTTGAGAAATTATGTGATAGAAGGAATATCTTTGGATATTTTAATTGGTAAAATCACTAAATGGATATTTACCCAAAACTAGATGTTTATTAGGGAATCCTTGTAGAACTAAACCGAATGAATTTGGTGACTACGAGAGGGACGGACATAAAACCTACTTGTCCATCTCTCGATCTGAATCAAGTAAAACTTCATTGACCAATTCCAGTTTCTAATCACAAAGAATAGACTACCGGAACTAAACTAGTTTTTCCTGACCGAACTCACCAAGAATCTAGTTGGACAATAGACTGAATGATGGGTAGATTACCCTGATGAGAGATCAAGGATCCTCATTATGAAACTGGGAATTATGAAAAAAGGGTTTTTGGAACCAATCTCAAATTGGAATTTTACTTGCATTGGAACCTCTGTTTTTTTTTAATTCAAAGGATTGTTTTATGCCAGAATGCTGGAGGAAGCATTTGGCTTATGTTTTTCTAAGAGGAGGTTTGTTGGAACAGCTGGCGAGGAGTCGTCAAGGGACATCGCTCGCGACAAAGCTTGCTGAGGTGCGCTTCTGGTACGATGGACGAGGACCGACGAAGCGGTCCCTGAGTAAAGTGCTAGGACACCTAAGGAGGATCCTAGAGAGTTCTGACTAGGCGATGCACGGGCTCGCGGTTTTGCTAGGACACCCATGCGTACGTCGAGGAAGATTTTGGATGGACTAAAAGGAAAGATTTTTGGGAACCAAATTTTGATACTAGATCTCGTTGGTTGGCCGGCTGGTCTTCAATGGAGAGTCTAGAGGATACTATTGTAATACAATGGACTCGGAATTTTAGAAAATGATGATGAGAAATATTATGATTTCTATTGAAGGATTATTTTAAAGCCAGTCGAATCTGTTATAAATGGTAATTTCATATTGGGTGTGTACGTGGTATGCCTACCTTAATTTTTGCATGAATCGCCGGCTAGGGAGCCTGGGCTTGTTTTAAAGCCAGTCGAATCTGTTATAAATGGTAATTTCATATTGGGTGTGTACGTGGTATGCCTACCTTAATTTTTGCATGAATCGCCGGCTAGGGGGCCTGGGAACTCTTTTCCTCGGTATCCGGGCAAAAACACAACCAAATCTTTATAAAGGAATTCCACCAATACAGTGGTCGGGTGGTTGGCTAACCCATGGGCTGGGGTTAGTAGGCTTGATCGAAGGATTCTTGAGAAACAACTAGATACGATTAGTTACGTTAATTAGTTTAAATCTTGAGAAGACCTTGTTTATTGGGAGGGGATCAGTGGGCTGTGCCTCGTAAATGAGGAAAAAAGCGGCGATTCCATGGACCAAGTGCAAGTCTCTTCTTGACCATGTGACTTTAGGTTCGGTCAGATCAGTCTTAACTAGTTAAGACTTTGACTCGTTAGAGTAATTCCCTGTTAGAAGATTTTTCCCATGGCGGAATCGCCCTTAAAGAACTACAATTCATTAAAGAACTTCAATTGTATTAAAAAGCCATTCAATTGAATGCTTCTCAAGCTTGAGAGGGGTTGATAAGAGAGAAACATTTGGAGATTTTTAAAAAAAAAGACCATAAACCACACTTTACCTCCTAGATTACTTGATTCTTTAATCAAAGTAGAGGCCCCCAACCAATCATTTGGTTTGGTATGTTGATGAAGACTCCAAGGAAGATTGAAGAGAGAGAGAAGCTCCAATCTCTTCAATTTGTAGAGGATTTTTAGAGGATAATAGAAAATAAGCTTATCTTAGAGTAATATCGGCATAGTTTAGTTCACATATGAGAATACAAAAGAATGAGGGTCTATTTATAGGTGAGGGAGGCCACTAACTGAGTCCAACTGAGTTCTAGAATTTTCCAACTTCAGTTTGGCTGAATTTGGACAGGATTTGGACCAGTTTGGCTCCCTTTTTGATTTGGTTTGATCCAGGAGAGAGGAGAGATAAAAATATCCTATTATTTTTTAGTTTAAAACTCATCTACACATGTGAAATAGGCGCCTCCTTGAAGGGCCCCCTTCTCCTTACCAATGTGTCAAAAATGAATGATTACTCCAAAATATCTCATTTTTTTTAATACTTCATCATTTTTAAATCTAGTACTCAGTCAACTCTTCATCTTATGTGGGCATTTACTCATTTTTGGGTATTTTCTTTTATTCTTTGGATTTATCTTATCCCAAAACTTGGATTAATCTTATTGGTCCATAGGAACCTTAATTGAACCATAATCCAAAATTTTCAGAAAATCTTGACCCTTAGGCTAAGGTCTTCTAAATCATTTTTAATTAATTCCAATTGCACCTTAGAAAATCTATTTTGATTTTCTATTTCAGGAAAACATTTTTTTGATATTTGTAGAATTTATTTATCCAAAAATATCCCAATATTAATTTACCACTCTCTAGAAATTTTTATCTCACTAGGCCAAACAAGGAAAAATAATATTTTCTTATATTCAGAAACATAGAATGATTACAAGGGATTGAAGTAGAGGCTTATTTGTTATTCAGGCTGAGGAGGAATCTTACAATCAACATATAACACGATGACTAATAAAACATACTTAGTTCCCTTAATATAGAGGGTACTATCATTTGGTCTGTTGTTGCAAAAACCATGTGCAGCCAAGTGTACATGTATCTTTTCACACCATGCTTTGGGAGCTTGCTTAAGACCATATAAAGCTTTCTTCAATCTGCATACTTTTGATTCTTGACTTTTCTAAGAAAAACCGTGAGGCTGAGATACATAGACCTCCTCCTCATGCAAATCTCCATTCAAGAAAGTAGTTTTGATATCTAACTGATGTACATTCCAATCTTATGTGCTATAAATGTAATGATAGTCACACGACATGTGGGTGTAAAGGTTTCACCATAGTCAATGCCTTTCTCTTGTGCATAACCCTTTGCAATAAGGCTATCCTTGTATCTCTCAACACTGCTATCTGCTTTATGTTTGAGCTTGTAAATCCATTTCATACTAATAGTCTTCTTGCTGCGAATAGGCAAGTCTACCAAATCCCGTGTATCATTTTTTAGTATTGAATTGCATAGCACTCTTCCAAGTCTACCAAATCTCGTGTATCATTTTTTAGCATTGAATCATACTCAGATTACATAGCACTCTTTCAAGTTTTAGATTCCTTTGGTTCATCAAAGGAGACAGGTTTCTCTTTATCACATAAACTATCAAAATAAGAGCATAACCTCCATTAACAAGAGATGCTGATGAGAGGTGTTCTACTAGGCAAAGGAGTGGTTAATTTGTTGTCACGTAGTGTTTGCACCAGCCATTTTGGCATACTTTTAGACTCCTCAATTTCCCTTCTTTCCTCATCAACTGCATCATCCACATTTGCCTCATCAACCAATAGGCTAATTTGTGGGTTGAAAAACATACTGATTTGTAACTTGTGTGGGCTGATTTTCAGCATTCCTTGGATTACCCAAATGTACTATATCAATGTGTCCTACATGAACAATGGAAGGAGAGTGTCGAATATGTCCTGCAAACATACATTTTGTTGTTTTTTTACATGAAAGCAAGGGTTGAATTGTATCTTCCATATCTCTAGTCACAAGAATCCACTTGGTAGCAAGATGATAGAGACAGTTTCCCTTACTTTCCAAGTTGTATCCCACAAAAATACATTTAATAGCCTTATCATTAAGCTTGTTATTGTGAAGTTGCTCAGGCACAAGTGCATAAGCAAGGCAACCAAAAATGCGTAAATGAGCCAGAGAGGGCTTTCTGACATTCCTTCAAAAGGCGTAATTGTATGCAAAGCCTTTGTAGGACACCTATTCAAAACATATGTGGCACACATGAATGCTCTAGCCAGAATCCATGAGGTAACTTCTGACTTTTGACCATACAATGTGCCATCTCCATGAGAGACCTGTTTTTACGTTTAGTTACATCGTTTAGCTACATCGTTTTGCTGAGGTGTATAGGGCATAGTACATTGGTGTTTTTACGTTTAGCTACATCGTTTTGCTAAGGTGTATAGGGCATAGTACATTGGTGTTTTTACGTTTAGCTACATCGTTTTGCTAAGGTGTATAGGGCATAGTACATTGGTGTTTTATCCCATGATCAACCATGTATACATGAAACTCCTTAGAAATATACTCCCCCTCTCCCCCCCTTCAATCAGTACACACGGTACCAATCTTACATGTAGAAGCATTTTGAACCATAGCAACAAAGTGCCTAAAGCACATAAAAACCTTCAATTTCTGTTTCAATGGATATTCCCAGGTATGTCTAGATAATCATATGAATGTGACAAAATATAGGTAGCCTATAGATGGTGTCCTCATCAGACCACCACATACATCGTTGTGTATAAGCTGTAATGTTTGGAGAGCTCTAACTGAACCATCTTTGGGAAATAATGCCCACTGTATTTTTCCAAGAATACAGCCCTCTAAACATGTTTGACAGGGACTTCAAGATGTGGCAACTTAGGACACCATGTCATGTTTATACAAACGCAGCAAATTGCCAAAGTTCAAGTGACCAAACCGTGCATGCCACAACTTAGCATCACCCATTGCCTTTGTGGCAGAAACTGTACATATAGAATGCTTTGTCTTTCATATGCATCTAGCCTGTAAAGGCCATTAGACAAAGTACTAAAAGCAACAATTGTCTTGTGATCATGAACAATACATTTGTCATCCCCAAATTGAACCACTAAGCCAGCCCTTAATAATTGGCAAAGACAGATATCAAGTTCTTCTTAATCCCTGGTACATATAATACATCTGAAAGCATGATTGTTCCACCATTTGCAGCAGTGAGAACAATTTTACCAACTCCTTTTACAAGATATGAGGAGTTGCTTGCACATGTTACAGTGTTTTCTGGTGGAGCAAATTCAAGTGATGTGAGAACAAACTACAATGAGAAATAATATGCTTACTAGCACCACTAAAAAAATACGAGACATGTACATGTAACAACCATGCATACATCCTTATGCAAAGGGTCATAACTGCATTGTACAATGAAATCCCAATCATCATGTGCATAGTTTGTATATTCTTTGTTTTCTACACTGGATGTTGATGCATCAGCTAACATCCATACGTGAGTCTTTCTTTTTCTCCTTCTCTAGCCGTTTCCTGCACTCATTAATGTAGTGACTAGGTTTCTTGCAATAGTTGCATTTGCCTTTTTTCTTTGGTTTGTCGCCTTCCTTATCTGTAGGCTTGCCCGATGACTTTGATTTTGGTTTGTAATTACCCTGAGGAAATGATTTATCTTTGCCTCTTTGTTGAGTGGCTGAATCAAAAGCCCGATCTCCTATACGTACGACATATCTGTATTGCCTGGATTGCTTTTCTTACAAGAGCACAGAAATTAACTCCTTAAACTTCAAGGCATTTGGATTGCCTTTCATCACAAGAGTCTGATGGTAGAAGCAAAACCTTGATACGAGTCTAGGAACGCATTCAAGACAATAGGCACCAATGACTTGTTAGGATATATTTCATCAACATTGGCCAACTGCTTCTTAAAATCCTTGATTTTTATAAGGAATCTGTCCATAGAGTCTCCCTCATCCATATGCTTTGACTTTAATTGCTTGCGTATATAAGCAACACGTGCTTTATTATGTACTTGGTACAATGACGCACATGATTGAATGAGAAAAATGATACTCCTTTTAACTGCCAAAGCAAGCAATGAATTTACTTGCACATCTCTTCCACCCTATTTTGTTTGTTCTTGCGTAGGAGGTATACCATGTTGTGGTAATGCACCATGTGAAAATAAGTCCGTGTCTGCAAATGTGTCTTCTACATCATGTTTATTAGAAGAACCATGACATTTCTCAGTACCAACCACAACATTCCACAGCCATTTGGCTACCAATACATGCCGCATCATATAGGACCATAACAAGTAGTTGGTCTCGTCAAGCTTATCCTCAGCGCATAACATCCGAAATACATCACTGTCTGCCATTTCTAATAATACCCAAGCAAGTAATCATACAACCTACAAAGTGTTGAGTGCTCCTTTCATACAACCAAGGTGGCTGCTTATAAGGTTGCTAATGATAGAGACCTGCAAGGTGTGTGAAAGAAATGTAGAGTAAAGCAAGTAGAAATTTTACTCGTTAAGATGTGGGGATCGATGTCGTTGAAGTGTAGCTTGTAGACTAGATCCGATGTGGTGAGTGTCTGTTGATGCTTTCTTGTGTATCTACACACCCGTCTATAGTAGATCTGACAAAACTACTCCAAAATTCAATGAAGAACAGTGCAAATCTGGTCCCTGAAGCTGTCTGTAGAAAATCAAAAACTGCGCTAGCAGCCCCCAAAATATGCCTGAAATGTACAAAGTACTCCACACTTCACGATCCTCTTTCTTCTCCTAGAAGGGCTCCTTAATCCAATTCAAGAAGACAGGCAACTCGGGGTGAAGGGTGTTACCATATTTTAGTAGTGATGTGTGTGAACACACTTAGGACCGCCGGGGCACTTTTTCCCTCACTAGGAGGTTTTTTCCCCCGTGCATTGTATATACGCCTATTATCTTCTAGGGCTTGTTATCTTTCATTTTTGGCACTCATAATACACTACTGTGTTGTGCTCAAGCTTCCTCATCTTCTTGAAGTTGTGTGTGCATTCCTGCAACCCTAATTCCAACAATTGGTATCAGAGCAGGCTTCCTCCTCCCGGGCAGCATCACCGGCACCTGCCGCTTCATCTCCTCCGATTGCGACGAGGTTTCACGAGCGTCTGCAGGTTAGTATATGCCGTGGGAAAGCCCGTAGGGCTCGGTCGTTTCATAATTTTGATCTGAAGTCATTTCGCCCTCCGTTTTTGCATTCCAAGTACTGCGCAGGCAAAATCGTCCTACTGTGCAGATTTTCTGTCAAGATTAAAATCTGCAGGACAGGTGCCCATTCGTCTGTTTTGGGCTGTGCTACATAGCACAGGTCGATTTTATACAGGTTTACCTCTTACAGACAGCATTTACATCTAGTAGTACAGTCATTGGCCATGGCTGACAACAATGATGTATTCCGCATGTTGGCTGCTGAGGATAAGTTGGATGGCACCAACTATCCGTTGTGGGCATATATGATGCGACATGTATTGGTAGCAAAGGGGTTATGGAACATTGTGCAGGGTATTGATGCACGTCCTATTGTGGCTGGGAATGCTGCAAACACATCAGAAACAGGTACTGTTGATGATGGTGCAGGCACAAGTGCTGTAGCAGCTGTTCGAGAACCACCACTTTCAGCAGAGCAGATTCGTTGGGATGGTAGAGATGCGCAGGCTCATGCCTTGATTGCGCTGTCTGTCAAACGTACCATTATCCCACATATTCGCTCCTGCAGGACTTCTAAGGATGCTTGGGATGTACTTGCCACATTGTATCAGGCAAGAAATGAGGCTCGTGTTGCTTACCTCCGAAAACAGTTGGAGAGTGAGCATATGAACGAAGGTGATTCTATGGATAGCTTTTTGACAAAGATCAAGGATTTCAAAGAGCAGCTCATTTCTGCAGATGAAATCCTGTCAGACAGTTCACTTGTGCAGACTGTTTTGAATGGTCTACCAGATTCTTATCAGGGTTTTGCTTCCACTCGTCGCTTGATGATGAAAGGCAATCCCAATGCCTTATCATTTGAGGAGTTAGTTTCTGTTTTGCTGCAAGAAGACCAGTCAAGGCAAAACAGGAATATTATGCGTGTCGCAGATCAAGCTTTCGTTGCTAGTCAGAGAAGCGGGAAAGGTAAAGCTGGCTTTTCTTCTAGTAAGCAGAAATCTGCAAATGCTGCGCAACCAAAGAAGGAAGACAAAGATGAGAAGAAGGGTGACAAACAGAAGACATTTTGCAAGTACTGTAAGGGAAATGATCATGTCATCAAAGCGTGTCCTAAGCTGGCTGCGAAAGAGGCTAAGAAGAAAGAGGCTGGTATGGCTGTTGCAGATGCCTCTCCTTCTAACAATGAATCTGCTAATGTTGTGCTAGATACAGAATGGGCATTCAATGCGCAGTGCAGTTATGACCCATCTTTGCATGACACATGTATGTCTGCAGTAGATTCAGATGTATGGTACTTTGACAGTGGTGCCACTAAGCATATCACCTCGCAGCGCAGTTTATTCACTTTCCTTGAGTCTGCTCCCACAGGGAATACTGTCACTTGTGCCAATAACTCCTCTTATCCCGTTAAAGGAGTTGGACAGATTGTGCTGAATGTTGCAAATTGCAACACCTTTACACTTTTTGATGCATTGTATGTGCCAGGGATCAAAAAGAATCTGCTGTCAGTCTCCGCATTTGCCAAAACAGGTTTGGTTGTAAAATTTGTGGATGACAGATGTACTGTTCATGATCTCTCTTGTGGTGACATCATTGTAGCATCTGGTTCACTATGTCGAGGGCTGTATAAGCTCAATATGGATGGCAAATGTGTAGAGGATTCAGCATGTGCTATTATGGATACGCAGGCTATTTCAAATGCAAAACTGTGGCATGCACGTTTTGGTCATCTGAATTTTGCAAGTTTGCTGCGCCTGCAGAAATCTGAAATGGTGTCTTCTTTGCCTAAGCTTGAGGCACCTGTCAAGCATGTTTGTGAGGGCTGCATATTGGGTAAAATGCAGCGTGCTTCCTTTCCCAAAGATGGATCAGTGAGAGCTGAACGCAGATTGCAGCTTGTTCACAGTGATGTTTGTGGTCCCATGCAAACTCCATCATTTGGAAACTACCTTTACTTCGTGACTTTCATTGATGATTTTACCAGGCATGCATGGGTATATCCTTTGAAGGCAAAGTCCGAAGTGTTTTTGTGCTTCAAACAGTTTTTGGTTATGGCTGAAAATGTGTCAGAAAGTAAGATGGGCACCCTCCGTTCAGATCGAGGGGGGGAGTATATGTCTTCAGAATTTAATGCATTTCTGGCTGAGCGTGGGATAAAACACCAATGTACAGTGCCGTATACACCACAGCAAAATGGTGTGGCTGAGAGAAAAAACAGGTCTCTCATGGAAATGGCAAGATGTATGGTTAAGAGTCAAAGTCTACCACATGGTTTTTGGCTTGAGGCTGTCATGTGTGCCACTTATGTACTAAACAGGTGTCCCACCAAAGCATTACAGGTTGTCACTCCATATGAGGCTTGGCATAGCCGCAAGCCATCTGTTGGCCATTTACGTGTTTTTGGTTGCCTGGCATATGCATTAGTGCCTGTGCAACATCGCAGAAAATTGGATGACAAAGCTGTCAAATGTATTTTTGTTGGATATAGTGCTGAGAGCAAAGGCTATCGTTTGTATCATCCACAGACAAAGCGCATTTTGGTTAGCCGTGATGTTGTATTTGTGGAAGATGCAGTTCAGCCCTTGGTTTCATGTACTAAGGAGACAGATATCAGCTCACGTGATGTCTATGATACATTGTTGCCTCTTTTCAGTGGTGCACAGTCAAGTGCAATACCTCATGAGGCAGTTTTTCAGCCTATGCAGGTTTTAAATGATGGCACAGATCAGCCTATATCTGATGCAGATGTGCATGATGCACTTGAGGATGAGAGACAAGAGATTGAGGGCTCTAGAAACATGCCTAGATGGCTGGTGCAGACTTTGCGTGACAGCAAGTTGGATGCCCCTTTGTCTAGTCGCACTCGTTCTGGCTCTCATGGTGCCTCTTATGCGTCAGATTGTTATGCATTGGCTGTTTCTAGTATGTGCGATGAAAGTGAGCCTGTTTCATTTGATGAGGCACAAAGTTCAGAAAATTGGATGGCTGCTATGCAAGCAGAATACGATGCTATTATGAAGAATAGTACATGGTCTTTATGTGACTTGCCCCCTGGCAAGAAGGCCATTGGCACTAAGTGGGTATACAAATTGAAGCGTAAGCCTGATGGCACAGTGGATCGCCATAAGGCTAGGCTTGTTGCAAAAGGTTATGCTCAAGAGAAGGGCATTGATTTTGATGAGACTTTTGCTCCCACATGTCGTATGACCACTGTTCGTAGCATCTGTGCATTAGCAGCTCATAATGGTTGGAATGTACATCAGCTGGACATAAAGACTGCGTTCTTAAATGGAGATTTGCATGAGGAGGTGTATGTATCGCAGCCTCGTGGTTTTGTTCAAAGAGGGCAGGAAAACAAAGTGTGCAGGTTAAAAAAGGCTTTATATGGTTTAAAGCAAGCTCCACGAGCTTGGTATGAAAAAATACATGCATATTTGACTGCACATGGGTTTCAGAATAGTCCAACAGAAAGCACTTTGTATGTTAAACGTGTGGATGGTGTACATCTAATCATTGCTCTCTATGTCGATGACATGCTGCTCACAGGTCCAAATGAGAGTCATATTGCTGATTTTAAGGCTGATTTGAATGCCTCTTTTGAGATGTCAGATTTGGGGCATTTGCATCATTATTTGGGGATACAATTTAAGCAGTGTGATGGAGGTATTGCTTTGTGTCAGACAAAGTATATTGAAACATTGTTGCGAAGATTTGGCCTTGAAGACTGCAAGCCTATTGCTACTCCAATGGAGACAGGTTTGAAGTTGAGTCTTCATGATGCTGGAGATCACTTTGATGTCACACTCTATCAGACAGCTGTTGGTTGCCTCATTTATGTATGCATTACGAGGCCTGACATTCAGTTTGCAGTCTCTCAGATGAGCAGATTTATGCATAGCCCAGGCATTAAGCATTGGCAGGCAGTGAAGCGTATCTTTCGCTATTTGAGTGGTACTCGGCATCTTGGGTTGTTTTATCCCAAGGGGGGATCATTGCCGCCAGATTTACATGTTTTTTCAGATTCTGACTGGGCTGGTTGTTATGACACACGCGTGTCCACGAGTGGTTTTTGCTTCATGCTTGGAAGCTCATGCATATCATGGTTGAGCAAGAAGCAGCCTACTGTGGCCACTTCTAGTTGTGAAGCTGAGTACAGGGCAGCTTTCACAGCTACGGTTGAGTGTGTGTGGCTCAGACGCCTTATGGCTGATTTGGGTGTTGGGCAGCCATCTGCCACCACCATCTTCACTGACAGTCAGAGCGCATTGGCAGTTGCGCGGAACCCAGTGTTCCATGCTCGTACGAAGCACATTGAGGTGCACTACCATTATGTCAGGGAGAGACTCTCTGCAGGAGAGATCAGTTTGGCTTATGTGCCAACACAGGATAACCTTGCAGACCTTTTCACAAAGGCTCTGCCTCGTGAGAAGTTTGAAGCTTTTCGCAAAGCTTTGGGCTTACTCCCTTTTGTGGATTCGTCCACATAGCTAGACACTTCCCTATACATGAGTGCTAGCTCTTGTTCACCGCATCACTCCAGGGGGGATTTGTTACCATATTATAGTAGTGATGTGTGTGAACACACTTAGGACCGCCGGGGCACTTTTTCCCTCACTAGGAGGTTTTTTCCCCCGTGCATTGTATATACGCCTATTATCTTCTAGGGCTTGTTATCTTTCATTTTTGGCACTCATAATACACTACTGTGTTGTGCTCAAGCTTCCTCATCTTCTTGAAGTTGTGTGTGCATTCCTGCAACCCTAATTCCAACAAAGGGTAGGCAGCAGCACATGGGTGAGGAGCGATGAAAAGTCTCATCCTTGGTCTTCAGAAAGAAAACCCAAGTATATCTGGTAAAATCATCCACCATCACGAGCATGTACAACGCCTTACTCAAAGACGCGGTACTCATAGGACCACATAAGTCTGCATGAATGAGAGCAAGTGATGTCGAAGATCTGTGTGTTGCCTCCCGGAAAGGTGGCTCGGTGCTGCTTCCCCTGTAAACAAGAGGAACAAGGAGAAAACGGAGCCTTGATGGTTGGTAATCCATCAACCAACCCATCCTTCGAAGCTCGCTGCTCTGCAGAAGCTGATAGCTCAAATGGCCAAACCGAGCATGCCAAAGAGCAGAAGAAGCACCAGAAGAAAGCAGAGCGGTCAGTTTGTAGAGACCACTATCTTGGACTCCCTGAGCCAAGATGCTACCAGTCGCTTTATCACGAATGGTAATCTCATAACGAGAAAAGATCACCTCCGCACCCTGAGCTGTAAGAGCACTCACTGACAAAAGGTTAAAAGCCAAATCTGGAATATACAGAACGTCAGAGAAGTACCTCTTGTCCTCTTCAGAACGGAAGATGGGGATAGTGCCATGACCATGCACTGGCACAGAAGAAGAATCACCTAGAGTGATCTCGCCTGATCTGGCAGTGAAGTCCTCGAACCAATCTGGATGGGGTGTTATATGAGCAGTAGCACCGCTATCAACAATCCAAGACCGTGACTGAGAAGTCACAAGAGCAAGTATACGCCGAGTACCTGCTAAGAGAAGTATTCCATCATCCTTCTTGGGTTGAGACACCGCCGTTGAGGAAGAGTTCTTTGCTGCTTCATCATGCTTCTTCTTGTGACATTGGGGTGACTTGTGACCCTTCTTGCCACAATAATGACATTCAATGTCCTTATTCTTTGAAGATTTGTTGTCTTTATCCTTATCGAAATCCTTGGAGTTCTTGTCAGAACCCCCTTTACCTTTCTTTTGTTGAGACTTCCCTTTATCTCGTGCTGCCAAAGCTCCATCAGGGCCACCGGAGGTGCCAGTCCGCTCCTCAAAGCGAGACTCTATCTGCATAATGGAGGGGAGAACTTCCTCCCAAGTAACTGGAACAGGACGAGGAGAAGAAACCAGAGACTGAAAGTATGCATCAAACCTCTCTGGAAGTTTGGAGAGCAGCCGAATAGCCATATCCTCTGTGGAGATGTCCTTGCCACAAACAACAAGCTCGTCTCGGAGATCTTTCATCTTCGAGATGAAAGCAGATAAAGATGGAAACGCAGAAACTGATAAGTTCATAAGCTGCTTCTCCAATGCCAAAATCCGACTCGGAGACTTAATCTCATAGAGATCTGCAAAAGCCTTCCAAACTTCATGTGCAGCATCAGCTGTACGCACATGAGAGAGAACAGCATCCTGACAGTTCAACATCAGGAAGGAGAAAACACGTCTGCCAAATATCAATCTGTGCCTAAGTCACACCACCGGAAGCAAGGGTGGGAGGGGTGGCATTGGCTGGTGTAACAAGCCAATCCCAGAGATCCACGCCACGCAAGGCCGATTTCACCTTCACCTTCCATAGGGTGTAGTTGGAACCATCCAACTTGGCAGACTCAGCAAACATATGAAGAGAAGTGGGAGCGGCCATCACAAGAGCTTGGGATCAATCTCAAGAAATGCACAATCTCTGAAGAAAAGGTGTCCTCCACAGGTACCAAGAGTGCCACCAAAGCCTGCAACACCACAAGCCCCCTCTGCAAAGGGAAAGAACCACTGGAGAGGAAAACGCAGCAATGAACAAGTGCTATCCTGTAGAAAACAGGCCGCTTGCAGTCCAATCTCCAAGTGGGCAATGAAACGCTGATCTCCAAGAGCCAGACGGTTGAATCGGTGAAGCCAATCTGAAGAAAAACTAACCAGCAGAGTGCTGTCCAGAAAACGCAGCAGCAAAAAGCTAGGGATCTGGAAGAAAACGCAGAGGAGAAGGTGCTGAAAACAGGGCTGAATCTGGGGCAGCAGAAAGGTTGCTAAACCTAGAGCGATGATACCATGAAAGAGTGCACAGAGCGGAAGCAGAGTGGCACTAGAATGTGCTGAACAGAGAGTGCAAGAGAGAGAGAGATATGGAGCAAACTATGCTGAATATACTGAACCAAAGCAGTCCCAAGCAAGAGACAGTGATAGTCTCATAAGTGAGGGAGCAAATAAGTACAAGACTCTATGAAAAATGAGAGGCCAGCACCCACTATTTATAGTGGGGAAGAGTTGGCCGACTGGAGCATAGAAACAGGCCGACTGGAGCTGTTGGACATGGCTCACTAGAAAAATGCCAGAATGGCTGGAAAAAGAAAAATACTAAAAAAGGGGTGGCCAGCCCACAAGCAAGGGCCATACAAAAGGGGACCAAATGGGCACCATACAGAGCAGAAACTGGGGATGAAAGTGCTAACACACATGACACAGCTGATTTAGACTGTTTGATCTTCACACGAGCCCTCACTTGAATCCGCCTATACCACCACTAACATAGTTGCTTCATGGGATTACTTTTCTTCACTCCTCCTCCATGTTGAGTGGCCCTTTGATAGGCACAACGTGCTTGCCAATGAGATCTTTCCATGCCTTGGGTAGACCAAATCCCAAGGCTTCCACACTCTTCCGCAAAAAAGGGTCCATGTGCATGCAAAATGTGCTACAAATGCTCAACAACAACAAGACATTTAGTATCGTACAATATATTTTGAACAACAATAAAAACTCAAAGCTGTAGGTATTCAAGTAATAAACATGTATTGTGTCAAGTTTGTCACACCCCATGCCTTTTCATAGTAGCTAGTGTAGAACTCTGTCACAACTGCCTCAAATTTCTCAACATCCCCATCTTCAAACCTGGCTTTTTGCAACAAAGGTGCTAGCGATCAAGTGCCAACCACGCTTTGGCCTTTGCCACCCTTGCTTGTCTTGAATAGCCTCGATCAGGTACAGCTGCATGAAGCTTTCTCCACACCTCAAAATCTATACCCAGGTGACCTCTCCGGGTATGATTAGATAAGAACTTTCTGGCTTTTGCACCTCCAAAACATGGTTTGCTAGGAACATTTCCTGTCTTCCCTGATCTTTTCAAGTCCTTCTCAATCTTCATTTGACCACAATGTAAACCTCATTTGAAAGCACTTGCTCTATTTTTTAAATAGTTCTTTCACTCTCTAATGTTGGTTTCATAATCCATGCAAATTCATCAGGTGCCATTCAACCTCATATTCACCATATCCTTCCACATAAAGCTTTTCGCCATTCGACTGCTTGGATAGTGAAAGGAAGCTCAGTATGGTTAAAGTACCACTTTAGAATTTCATGGGTCTCTGTTGGAACCTGTCAACAAGAGGCTAGTTAAATTGTCTACAACATGTAATGGATAGTAACATAATATACTTTTTTAAAAAATGGATAGCACCTCAAGCCACCAAATCTCATTTTCGGATTGTACACTAAAGTGCCTCTCATCAGCATTACTGATACTTGGATCCAAAGCTCTATTCATTAAAGTCAAGCTAACCCTTTCCAGCTTCTGTCCTTTGATCACCTCACTCTCATCAAGTTTTAAAACAAATTTTAGCCTTCCATTGCACTCATTGAACACTGATGTCATAAAATTTCACCATAGCCATTTGTAATTTTCGAACATCCATAATGAAATTGTTGAACTCTGTAAGCTCTATGATTTTCTGTTCCCCGCTCTTTTTAGTCACTGTCAATGTACTAGATACGTGACAAGGCTCTCCAACAAGTTCGACCATTCCCAAGTTGAGAATATTTCGAGCTTTGTTCACGTGAAATGGTTTTGGAATGGAAATTACTCTTTTTTTCCCAAGCTTAGAATTGAAACCTTCTTTAACTTTATTAAACAACATCCTGTAAGACTTTGTGCTTATGCCAGCCATGTCACATATACCTTGTGCGTCTGTGCAGGAGTGAATGCTTCACTCACCTTCTGCAAGGATTGCTTTGCTATGTCTGATCGAAGTCTTGCAAACTTAGGATGATGTATTGCTGACTCCACGATGTCTTTTGTCAGAAATTTACCAAATATATCAGAACCTTGCTCTTTTGAACCCACAACATCTGTGACCATCCTGAAGCAACAACGATAGCTATTGCAGTCCATCATTCATTTAACTATACCACTCCCACACCCAATCTCCCATCTCCAAAAAAGGAACTAAAGATGAAAATGAAAAGTGAGTGCTCGAAGAAATTATAGATCCCATAATACCTGCAAGCTTTTACACGGCGCTTCCATTGGCCACCTCCAACATTGAGTTCTTTCAATGGTTTGAACTGTCTCTTGCGTAATCGAGCACCCAATGGCGTGTCTTTCAAATATTGTAATTTTTTGTTGAACTTTTTAAGTTGTTTTCTAAGGTGTGCATTCTCACTCTCCAAAGTGAAATTATTGATTTCTCGAACTG